>NC_053023.1:313570020-313870020 GCF_003073215.2 Triticum urartu
CTCTTCTTCTTCCTCTCCTCATGGGGAGGGTTGCTTTCCTCCTCCTCCTCGTCTTCCTCACCATTGTCCTCAGGGATAGAGGAATGAACTTCGTCGTCTTCGGACGTCACGTCCGAAGTGCCCTTGCGACGAGGGCCACTCTTGGCCCCCTTGGCCTTCTTCTTGGCCATCTTCTCCGGCCCATTATAAGGCGCCGGCACCAGCATCTTCGCTAGACGCGGGATGACCGGTTCTTCAGGCAACGGAGCTGGACACTGGATCCGCTTCGCCCTCTCCATCCAGTCCTGAAAAAGCAACAATAAAAGCTCAAGCATCATCCTTGAAACAAAAAAGTGGAGAATGCATCAAAAAAGACATACCTCGCTGGTGAGGTGTTTACAATCGTGACCACTATCTAAATCCGTGGCCGGTGGTTTCTCTTTGCACTTAAAGAGCAACTTCCATGCGCCTTCGTGAGTAGTCTCGAAGAGCCTCACCAGGGTTTGATGCTTCTTCGGGTTGAATTCCCACAGAGGATGGCTTCGGCACTGGCACAGAAGGATCCGGCAAACTAGCATCATCTGGATCACATCAACGAGCTTGACTTTCTTGGTTACCATGCTTTGAACGCGCGTCTGCAGTGCTATCAGCTCGTCAGGTGAACCCCAGTTCGGAGTCTTCTCGACCCAGGAGGTGAGTCGCATGGGATCGCCGCAGCGGAATTCGGCAGCCGCGGCCCAGGTGGTGCCGCGAGGTTCTGTGATGTAGAAGCACTGCTTCTGCCACTCCTTTACCGTGTCCACAAAGGTACCTTTGGGCCAGGAGACGTTGGACAGCTTCCTCACCATGGCTCCTCCGCACTCCGTGTGCTGGCCATCCACCACCTTCGGCTTCACGTTAAAGACTTTGAGCCACAACCCGAAGTGGGGTTGGATGCGGAGGAAAGCCTCACACACGACGATAAACGCCAAGATGTTGAGGAAGGAATTTGGGGACATATCATGGAAATCTATCCCGTAATAATACATCAGCCCGTGGACGATAGGGTGGAGTAGAAACCCTAGCCCGCGGAAGAAATGGGGGAGGAACACTACCCTCTCGGTGGGTTTCGGCGTGGGGACGACTTTTCCCTCGGTCAACAGGCGGTGAGTGATCTCCTTTGCCAAGTATCCGGCCGCCCGAAGCTTTGTAATATTCTCCTCCTTCACGGAGGAGACCATCCACTTGCCCTGACCTCCGGATCCGGACATGGTTGCCTGAGTGGAAATGAGATGAGAACTTGGGCGCTGGAGCTCGAGATTAGAAAGGTAGAGATAGAGAGAGGGCATGAGGGAGGAAGAGGGAACCCTTATCCCCTTATAAAGGCAACGAATATTAAACGCCTCCTCACTCGCCTTAAGATTCGCCTATTCCAAAGGGCTGTATAAATGGCACGGTTGGGTTACCCATGCCCGCATTGATGAGAATCCCGCGATAAGGGGGCACGATCTCTGCTTTGACAAGATGTGCTAGTGGTGAAAGTGCAACTATCCCTAGGTGGTTTTGGTAATTCATAACAACATATAGCTCATTGAGCTAATGCTATTCCAAGATGATTATTTCAGGAAAGCTCAGTGATTGGCATGGCATGGATGTGAAAGTGGAACCCTCAAAATGCTAAGGACAAAGGATTGGCTCAAGCTCAAAAGCTCAAGACTCTTCATTTTATATTTTAGTGATCCAAGATCACATTGAGTCTTTAGGAAAAGCCAATACTATTAAGGAGGGATGAGGTGTTGCTTAATGAGCCTCTTGCTTCATGTGCTTAGTGATATGCTCCAAAACCCTCAACTACTTTCCCATATCCACATATGACCTAAACCCTAAGCCAAACTCGGTCCTACCGATTCTTCCTATCAGGCGCCACCGAGTTTCATTTGTCATAAGCCACTGCCAAACCCTAGCAATTCGGTTCTACCGATAAGGATCTCGGTCTTACCAAGATGGGGTTGCAAACTCTCTGTTTCCCTTTCGTAACTTTTCGGTCTCACCGAAAGAGCGAATCGGTCCCACCGAGATTGCAATGTAAACTCAGTGTTTCCCTTTTGTAACTTTTCGGTCTCACCGAGTTCCACTCGGTCTCACCGAAAGAGCAAATCGGTCCCACCGAGTTTGCCTGACCAACTCTCTGGTTAGCTAATTACCAAATTCGGTCTCAACGAGTTTGTGTAATCGGTCTCATCGAGATTACGTTATGCCCAAACCCTAACCATATTGGTCCTACCGAGTTGCATGTCAGTCCCACCGAATATCACTAACGGTCACTAGGTTTACATTTTCGGTCCGACCGAGTTTATTGATTCGGTCCCACCAAGATTGGAAATCTGTGTAACGGTTGGATTTTGTGTGGAGGCTATATATACCCCTCCACCTCCTCCTCATTCGATGAGAGAGCCATCAGAACACACACACCATTCCAACTCATATGTTCTGAGAGAGAACCACCTACTCATGTGTTGAGACCAAGATATTCCATTCCTACCATATGAATCTTGATCTCTAGCCTTCCCAAGTTGCTTTCCACTCAAATCTTCTTTCCACCAAATCCAAATCCTATGAGAGAGAGTTGAGTGTTGGGGAGACTATCATTTGAAGCACAAGAGCAAGGAGTTCATTACCTACACACCATTTGTTACTTCTTGGAGAGTGGTGTCTCCTAGATTGGCTAGGTGTCACTTGGGAGCCTCCGACAAGATTGTGGAGTTGAACCAAGGAGTTTGTAAGGGCAAGGAGATCGCCTACTTCGTGAAGATCTACCGCTAGTGAGGCAAGTCCTGTGTGGGCGATGGCCATGGTGGGATAGACAAGGTTGCTTCTTTGTGGACCCTTTGTGGGTGGTTGCTTCTTCGTGGACCCTTTGTGGGTGGAACCCTGTGTGGACTCGCGCAACCGTTACCCTTGGGTGGAGCCCTGTGTGGACTCGCGCAACCGTTACCCTTCGTGGGTTGAAGTCTCCATCAACGTGGATGTAGGATAGCACCACCTATCCGAACCACGGGAAAAACATCCGTGTCTCCAATAGCGTTTGAATTCTCCAAACCCTTCCCTTTACATTCTTGCAAGTTGCATGCTTTACTTTCCGCTGCCAATATACTCTTTGCATGCTTGCTTGAATTGTGTGATGATTGCTTGACTTGTCCCAAAATAGCTAAAATCTGCCAAGAACTAAAATTTGGAAAAAGTTAAGTTTTTTATTTGGTCAAGTAGTCTAATCACCCCCCCTCTAGACATACTTTCGATCCTACAAGTGGTATCAGAGCTTTGGTCTCCATTTGCTTGATCTCCATAGCTTTTGGTGGTCATAGCCTTGGTTTCACAACCTAGGAGTGTATGGCGTCTAGCGAGGGAAATTATCACCGTAGAGGTCCTTACTTTGATGGTACTAATTTTGCTAGTTGGAAGCATAAAATGAAAATGCATATTCTTGGACATAACCCCGCCGTTTGGGCTATTGTGTGTGTTGGTTTGCAAGGTGACTTCTTTGATGGGAAAGAACCAAACCGTGAAGCTACCGCGGATGAGTTGAAGATGTTGCAATACAATGCTCAAGCTTGTGATATTCTCTTCAACGGATTGTGCCCTGAAGAATTCAACAAAATCAGCCGTCTTGAGAATGCAAATGAAATTTGGGACACTTTGATTGATATGCACGAAGGTACCGACTCCCTCAAGGAATCCAAGTTGGATGTGCTTCAAAGCCAACTTGACAAGTTCAAGATGAAGGATGGTGAAGGTGTCGCTGAAATGTACTCTAGGCTTGCTCTCATCACAAATGAGATTGCCGGCTTAGGAAGTGAAGAGATGACCGATAGATTCATCATCAAGAAGATTCTAAGAGCCTTGGATGGAAAATATGATACCGTGTGCACATTGATCCAAATGATGCAAAATTACAAAGATCTCAAGCCAACGGAGGTGATTGGAAGAATTGTTGCTCATGCGATGTCACTTAAGGATAAAGAGGAACTTCACAACAAATCAAGTGGTGCCTATAAAGCCTCATGTGAAGCCCCTACATCATCAAGTGAGAAACAAGACTTCAATGAAGAATTGAGCTTAATGGTGAAGAACTTCAACAAGTTCTACAAGAGTAGAAGCAAAGATAGAAGCTTCAAGTCAAGGTCCTACAATGACAAAAGATCTTCTAGTCGAGAGCGAAACTGCTACAATTGTGGAAGACCCGGACACTATTCCAATGAGTGTACGGCTCCCTACAAGAGAAGAGATGATTCTCCAAGAAGAAGAAGCAAATAATCACCACCAAGAGAGAGAAGGAGTAGAGATGATCGTTATGAATGAAGATACTCACGGAGAAGCAAGGATTCGGAAAGGAAGGAAAAATCATCAAGGAGCTACACAAGAAGAAGACATCAAGCTCATGTTGCTGAATGGGTATCCGGCTCCGGCTCCGACAGCCGCTCCGAGAGAAGTTATCACTCCGACTCCGAAGATACTCAAGATGAAGGTGTTGCCGGTCTAGCACTTGTGTCAACCAACTCCTACGACATATTTGACTCACCAAATGAAGGGATTGGAAGATGCTTCATGGCCAAAGGTCCTAAGGTAACACACCCCAAGTATGTTGATTTCAATAGTGATGAAGATGACTTGTTAGGTGATGATTTGCTTGGTGACAACTCTAGTGATGAATATTATGATGAAAGACCAATTAATCATGTTAATCAAGATAGAACGAATGACAATGATAAGGAGAAGATTGAGGCTCTAACTAAAGAACTAAACACTCTTAAGTTATCTCATGAAACTATCTTCGAAGATCATCGAGAACTTTTAAGAGCTCATGAGAAATTACGTTTTGAAAAGCTCAATCTTGAGCAAGAGCATGAGTTCTTAAAGGCAATCAATGATGATCTCCGCAAGAAAAGTTCTTCTTACATTGCCAAGCGTTTACTTTTATATACTTACATGCCTCAAGTCAAGTCTAGTAACAAGAAAGATTCTTCCTCTAGCAGTAACAATGATCATGTTAAATCCAATATTGTTGCTTCTAGTAGTTCTCTTGATTCCACTAATGATTCTCTTAGCCAAGTTACACTTGAGCAAGAAAATAGTTTATTGAAGGGAATTATAGAGAAAGGAGTGTACAAAAGCCTTGCCGGGAGTAAGCAATTTGAGGAAATTGTGCGCAAGCAAGGAATGCACCGGAAGAATCAAGGTGTTGGTTTTGAACGAAAGTTCAATGCCAATGGAGTTGAGTGGGAAGAAGATCAATACCCCAAAACAAAGTTTGTCCCTCAACAAGAGAAGTATGATGCTTCTTTCAAGGGGACACAAGCTCAAGATGATCTTCCACCACAAGACTACAAGCAAAAAGGCAAGGACAAGCTTCAAGAGGAAATTGATGCATTTGAAGAAGCTCCTAAGACCTTAGTCAAGTGGATTCCCAAGACTACTTCAAGTTCCACTTCATCAAGTACGACTACAACTCCAAGGATTCCCATCAAGATGATGTGGATCCAAAAGAAGAAGAACTAGAGAGTTCTTAAGGGTGACTCCGCAAACATACTTCACTCTTATCATTTTGGCAAGAACAAGTGCAATCAACTTCCACATCTTGCACTAGTTCAAGGAGTCACAAATCCTCTTGTTGGTAAGACAAGGGACAAGGTAACCTAAAAGTTTTCATGGACATCATCTTTTGTGTGCATCACTCTATGTCTATGGATATCCTTGTTTGTTCCTTGTGGGACTAACCCATGTAGGTATTGAAAGTGCAATTCACTCAAATGGATAGCTCCAAGAGATCTACATCAACATTGAGCATCCACATCTTCAATATCTACATGAAGTCATCATCGACAAAACCCAAGGTTAGTTCATCCCTCTTAGGGGGGATATCACATCTAGGGGGAGCATTACTCTAAGACTTGAGCTAAAGCAACTCTAAAGATGTGAACAAAACAATGCTTTATGTAAATGTGGCAACCCCACTTGAGCTTAAACGATGAGTATGACCTATGATCAAGTGTTCTCACTTGACTCCTAAGTCAATATACTCATATATAGATGACCTAGTCATCGCAAATTGCTTGATAGATGCTAGAATTGGTTGTGCATGCCTTATCACATATTTCATTTGCCATCTTATTGTGTGAGCATGCTGGTTGCATATTTTACTCATTTGAGGACTTCCACTTGTTGTTTTGATTGTTCGGCTTTATTTCTTTTTGCCAAGTGGATGGACAAGAATGCCTAAGAACCTCCTCTAGCTATCTATGCTTTTCTCGTCTCAAACTCTATTCATGCTGCATCACAAAATTTGATCAAGTCAGATTCGAACCACTCTGTGTGAGGAGCGCTCGGAGTCCCTGATTCGTCATAGACTTAAACTTCCAAAACCTCTTTTTGATTCTCGGTCTGACCGATACTCCACTTTCGGTCCTACCGAGATCATTAAGTTGATCTAGGTTTTCCATCTCGGTGCAACCGATTTGAACATTTCGGTCACACCGAGTTTCAGTAACTGCACGCAGTTATGAATCTTGGTGCCACCGAGTTGTTCCACTCGGTCACACCGACAGGGTCGGGCTATATATAGTCACGGGCAAAATTTTGGAAATTTCTCCGAACCCCTTCGCCCGTGCGATAGCCTGCTCTGCCCTCGTGGTCTCCGGATCGTCTTCTCGCCGCCAGCCGCCTCCAGTCGCTGGTCTCCGTCACCGTCAATGGGAATTCTGCCCCGCTGTTGCCGCCGTAGCAAGTCCCCACCGAACTAGGGTATGGACTTGATCTTTGTGCTATTCCTCAATCTGATTCCTAGCACATTGTGATCATCATGATTCTTGCCACGATTGAAACACTCCTATCCAGTCAAAACACCCATAGATTAGGTTTGATTCGAAAATTCTAGGTTTAGGTTTCCGCCGAAACCATCTCGGACCCACCGAGTTGAAAAACTCGGTCCCACCGATTTGGCTTATGCCATTGCACAAGTAAGACTCGGTCTGACCAAGAATTACTTATCGGTGTGACCGATTTTGGAACTTTGTGAATCCCTAGCAGTCTCGGTGCCACCGAACTGTGACTCGGTCCTACCGAGTTCACTAGTTTAGGTTCCAAAACTGCTTCGGTATCACCGAGTTTGAAAATCGGTAGATCCAAGATGATTTCAGTGGGAAACTAAAACTAAGTTTTTGGATCATTCTTTTGCAAAAATCTCTGCATTTTTTGATGCTCATCCACTCTATCTCCTCTATAATCTGTTCACAGGGTCAGCAGTCAGTTTGCAGCATGTCTGATCAAAGTGATAGCCAAAACATGTCAGAGCAGCAGGTGCACATGAGTGAGGGCACTAGTCCCTCAAGTTCTTCAGATGAGGGCAGCAGGAGCACCCCTAGAAACTTGCCAAAGGATGCCACGAGACAGAGGAAGAAGAGGACTTCTGATTCCGAAGATGAAGACTATGTGGCAGAGGAAGAGGCCACTTCCAAGAGAGTTGAGCCAGCTCAAGGCACTAAGCCAGGCCTGAAAATCAAAAGGCCAGCAGGCAGGCAGCCCATGTCAAAGGCAAGAGCCTCAACTGAGAAGCCCACTCCTCAAGAGCCAGTTGCTGCAGAAGGCAAGAAAAGAAAGGAAAGGGTGAAGAAGACTGTGGCTAGAGTGCTTGGCAAAGCTTCCATAATGGAAGCAGAAGAAGAAGAAGAAGAAGAAGTAGCTACACCAGCACCCAAGGCACCCATGCTGATGGGTGATGCCATAAGGTCAGGGGCTACTGCACCTAAGCCCAAAGCTGCCTCCAAGCCAAAACCAAAGAGGAATACAAGGAGCATTCCTGCAGCTGAGAAGAACAAGGCCCCAGTGCCTGAGACTGCTGCTGAAGACGAGGAAGAGAATGTCCTAAGGAAGCTCAAGCCCAAGATCCCAGACCACAACGATGCTCATCCTGTGGCTGAGGATATGAAGCTCAGGAGAGATTCAGGGCTGAGGAAGTGGAGAGAAGCAGACCCGTATGCTTCAAGGAGAAGGACAGTAGTTGACTACAGGTTTCACACCAAGGAGCAGCAGGATTTTTATGAGACAGTGCTGCTAGATAAGAAGCCCATTGTCTGTGATATGCGATGGGTTGATTGGCAATACATTAAGGACAATGAAGAGCACTATCCTGGAGTGCAAGACAGCTTCATAGCTTGTGGAGTAGCTGACTTTGTTGGGTAGAAGCTCACAAAGTGGAACGAGGAACTCATGATGCAGTTCTACTCCATAGCTCACTTTTATCCAGATGGGAGGATCACATGGATGTCTGAGGGTACAAGGTACCAATCCACAGTTGCTGAGTGGGCACAGATCATTAATGCCCCAGAGGAGCATGATGATGACATGGACATATATGCCAAGAAGAAAATGGACCACAACTCAATGTCAAATATTGACAAGGAGATCCCAAATGAAGCACTTGATACCTTCAAGTTTGGCTCAGTACATTACCTTCTGTCAGGGCTCCCGACTATCAATTGGATCTTGAGGCACACCTTATTGCCCAAGTCAGGTGATCACAAGATGATCAGAGGCCATGCTATCAACTTTCTACATGTGTTTGATGTGCCTCAGAAGTTCAAAGTGATGAGCCTCATAGTGGAAACAATCTAGAGGGCTGTAGCGGATCAGAAGAGGAGTTGCGGATATGCCCCTCAAATTCAGGAGCTCATCAACTCCAAGATGGGCACGGGCATATATCTATTGGACAAGGAACATTTACCCATCCGTCCAGATTTTGAGAACAATGAAGTTGTGATGACTGAGAACGAGCCATCGTCTGCACAAGCTTATGCAAAGAAGGAGAAGGCGAGGAAGGAGAAAGCTGCCAAGATGCCTACTCAAGAGAAGGCATCTGAATATTTGTTGAAGACCAAACAAGAGCAGCTTGGTTACTTGATTGCATCCACGCTGAGGATTGAGCAAAGTCTGGCCACCCTCACTCAAAATCAGCAGAGCGTAGAGAGAATCATGGAACAGAAGTTCTATGACTTGGATGTCAAAGTAACGGAAGTTCAGTCTGCAGTGGAGCAGCTCCAAGAGGACATGCAGGAGAGGAGAGGCAGGACTACTACTCATGCCTTTGCCAGAGTGCCAAGAGGTCCGAGGTCGTCTGCTGTGCCAGTTGCTGACACAAGAGCCACCACCTCAGCACCAGCCACAGCCTCAGTTCCACCAGCTCCAGCATCTACTTCAGCTCCAACTCCAGCGTCTACTTCAGCATCAACCGAAGCCTTCATCCTTGGAGTGATCCGGACTCCACCACCACCTGAAGATCAAGCCTGAGCGTCGATCTAGTGCTATGCATTTTCTAGGAACTTTTTGGTAACTTGTTGCCAAAGGGGGAGAAGATGTATAGATCATAGGCTTCGAGAGAGAGAGTGTTGCTTTTCTCTCTTGCTTTATTTGGTGGTTTTTCAAACTTGTTTGCTTTTGAGTGCTTGAGATACTATGCTTGTGAGACATTGATGATCATGTGTTTGATCATAAGCTACACTTAATGCTTGCTTAATGCTATTATCTTATCTATCTTATGTGATCATTCATTATTCTTGGTGATGAGTGCATGTATTTCATTCTTATCATTTTAAGCGCTCCACCAAGATGTATGTGACATGGAAGAGTAACCCATGACTCTAACTCCTTGTGCATTTGCAGTCCAAAGCAAATTTTAAATATGCACAAATTTAGGGGGAGCTCTTACTTATCACATACTTCTCAAAGTGACGATATATTTCATGCTTATTATCATTTGTCGAAGCTTTGATCTATATGTTGTCATCAATTACCAAAAAGGGGGAGATTGAAAGTGCAACTATCCCTAGGTGGTTTTGGTAATTCATAACAACATATAGCTCATTGAGCTAATGCTATTCCAAGATGATTATTTCAGGAAAGCTCAGTGATTGGCATGGCATGGATGTGAAAGTGGAACCCTCAAAATGCTAAGGACAAAGGATTGGCTCAAGCTCAAAAGCTCAAGACTCTTCATTTTATATTTTAGTGATCCAAGATCACATTGAGTCTTTAGGAAAAGCCAATACTATTAAGGAGGGATGAGGCGTTGCTTAATGAGCCTCTTGCTTCATGTGCTTAGTGATATGCTCCAAAACCCTCAACTACTTTCCCATATCCACATATGACCTAAACCCTAAGCCAAACTCGGTCCTACGATTCTTCCTATCCGGCGCCACCGAGTTTCATTTGTCATAAGCCACTGCCAAACCCTAGCAATTCGGTTCTACCGATAAGGATCTCGGTCTCACCGAGATGGGGTTGCAAACTCTCTATTTCCCTTTCGTAACTTTTCGGTCTCACTGAAAGAGCGAATCGGTCCCACCAAGATTGCAATGTAAACTCAGTGTTTCCCTTCTGTAACTTTTCGATCTCATCGAGTTCCACTCGGTCTCACCGAAAGAGCAAATCGGTCCCACCGAGTTTGCCTGACCAACTCTCTGGTTAGCTAATTACAAATTCGGTCTCACCGAGTTTGTGTAATCGGTCTCACCGAGATTACGTTATGCCCAAACCCTAACCATATCGGTCCTACCGAGTTGCATGTCAGTCCCACCGAAAATCACTAACTGTCACTAGGTTTACATTTTCGGTCCGACCGAGTTTATTGATTCGGTCCCACCGAGACTGGAAAACTGTGTAACGGTTGGATTTTGTGTGGAGGCTATATATACCCCTCCACCTCCTCCTCATTCGATGAGAGAGCCATCAGAACACACACACCATTCCAACTCATATGTTCTGAGAGAGAACCACCTACTCATGTGTTGAGACCAAGATATTCCATTCCTACCATATGAATCTTGATCTCTAGCCTTCCTAAGTTGCTTTCCACTCAAATCTTCTTTCCACCAAATCCAAATCCTATGAGAGAGAGTTGAGTGTTGGGGAGACTATCATTTGAAGCACAAGAGCAAGGAGTTCATTACCTACACACCATTTGTTACTTCTTGGAGAGTGGTGTCTCCTAGATTGGCTAGGTGTCACTTGGGAGCCTCCGACAAGATTGTGGAGTTGAACCAAGGAGTTTGTAAGGGCAAGGAGATCGCCTACTTCGTGAAGATCTACCGCTAGTGAGGCAAGTCCTGTGTGGGCGATGGCCATGGTGGGATAGACATGTTGCTTCTTCGTGGACCCTTTGTGGGTGGTTGCTTCTTCGTGGACCCTTCGTGGGTGGATCCCTGTGTGGACTCACGCAACCGTTACCCTTGGGTGGAGCCCTGTGTGGACTCGCGCAACCGTTACCCTTCGTGGGTTGAAGTCTCCATCAACGTGGATGTAGGATAGCACCACCTATCCGAACCACGAGAAAAACATCCGTGTCTCCAATAGCGTTTGAATTCTCCAAACCCTTCCCTTTACATTCTTGCAAGTTGCATGGTTTACTTTCCGCTGCCAATATACTCTTTGCATGCTTGCTTAAATTGTGTGATGATTGCTTGACTTGTCCCAAAATAGCTAAAATCTGCCAAGAACTAAAATTGGGAAAAAGTTAAGTTTTTTATTTGGTCAAGTAGTCTAATCACCCCCCCCCCTCTAGACATACTTTCGATCCTACAAGTGGCAACCGCGTCTCGGGACGTGGCGCATCGAAACATGAAAGCGGTTCGAAATTATGACCGGACAGACGTGATGTCATATTATTAGTGCTGTCAGCGGATTAGACTCGTGTAAAAATATATTCTCTCTGCGGTTGTGTATGGTGTGTGTGACAGGTCCGGATACTATTATCGCATCCGAAGACTATCTTGAAGTTCGGATAGAAGGAAACCCGCCTTGCAATGCTGAAGACAATCTGCATGCCGGACTCCTCATCATTGAAGCCAGGTTCAGGGGCTACTGAGGGAGTCCTAGACTAAGGGGTCCTCGGGCGTCCGGCCTGTTATCCATGGGCCGGACTGATGGGTTGTGAAGACATGAAGGCCGAAGACTATACCTGTGTCCAGATTGGACTCTCCTTCGCATGGAAGGCAAGCTTGGCGACCGACTATGAAGATTCCTTCTTATATAACTGGCTCTATGTAAACCCTAGATCCCCTCGGTGTCTATATAAACCAGAGGGGTTAGTCCGGAAAGGATATACTCATTACCATAGTCATATAGGCTAGGCCTCTAGGGTTTAGCCATCACGATCTCGTGGTAGATCAACTCTTGTAACACTCATATTCATCAATATCAATCAAGTAGGACATAGGGTATTACCTCCATAGAGAGGGCCCGAACCTGGGTAAACATCGTGTCCCTCGTCTCCTGTTACCATCGATCCTAGACACACAGCTCAGGACCCCCTACTCGAGATCTGCCGGTTTTGACACCGACAACGACCGCCATGGAGGAGGACGACACCGTAGGAGGCGATGGAGAGGGAGCAGGCGGCTCCGCTAGAGGCGGCCTCGAGGACTGGCCGGATGACGATCAAGAGGACGACGAGCCACGCCACGCTCCCGTTGTCGACCGAAAAGGCGCCAGTTGCTCGGCTGCATCGACTGGTGCACCTGGCGCGCCGAATCATCGGGCCGATGCCGGGTTGTATGGCAGTCAACCCAAGAAGCCCAAGCCCACAGCCGCGGTCACCAAACGGCAGGAAGCCGTGAAGGCAGCCGCTCTCCGGACGGGCCCAAAGGCGCGCCCGCTGGTCTCCGCATAAGTATCTTGGCCTTGTATTTGCTTCTTCACTCTTTGCAAACTTTTTCTCAGCTTTTCTCGTCTTGTTGAGCAGGGCCCCGCTTTCTCTCTCACGGGCCCCATCTGGCTCGGTGGTTGGGGCGTCAAATGACTCTGCTGATACCCGCCGCGTGGAACCGCTCGCCGCCCTTCGGGAGGCGATGGAGAAGAATGCGCGAGAGGTGCGGGAGGAGCAGGAGGCCACGGCCCAGGCGAAGGCAAAGGCGGTCGAGGCGGCGCGAGCGGAGGCGGACGCGGCGGCCAAGGTGCAGGCCCACGCGAGCAGAGGCGGCGCGAGCAGAGGTGGACGCGGCCGCCAAGGCATAGGAGGACGAGGCGTCCTATAGCAGGGCTCCGAAACTCACCAGTCTGCAACCTGCGGAGCCGATGGCGCTGGAGGGCCAGGCGCCGACTAAAGGAGTTGGTGACAACCATCGACCCTGGAGAGGGGAGGGGCAGGCCCCGTCATCTTGGAGGTGGAGGTGCCTCTGCGCGTGCCGACTACCGATGCGCAGGGCAGTCAGCCTGGAGCACCGCTGGTGCCACCATCTAGCGGCGAGTTGGTGGTGGGTCCGAATCCCGTGATTTGTACTCCGGTGCGCCGGCGCTCGGAGAAGGAGGCCTCAGCGCCAAGGCCAACGGAGATCAAGGCTGCGAGCTCGTCGGGGCCCGATACCGAGGCCACCGGCGCTGCCCTACCAGAATGGATGGCCGGGGATGGCTCAGGTGTTCTAAACGTGGCCATGCACCTAGCCCGGTTCAATGCCCAAGGCGCCACTCTCCAACAATATACGTAGGAGTTCTTGGCAATGCGGACGACCATCTGGGTACGCTTCTTACTTCTTGTTTTCATTTCTTGTGATCTTCCGTGGGGGTGCGCCAGCGCATCCACTGGGTATAGCCCCGAGTTTCGGGCCGGCTGCTGAGTAGGCGGCTCGGAACTTCAAGGTGAGTTCCTAGTGTTGACTTGTTTTTTCTTCTGTTGCCTTCGTTGCAGGACTACCACAACATTCGCGTGGCCGCCTACAACTCCTAGGTCTAGGAGCTGGCCAAGCGGACCACCGACCTGAACCAGAGCCAGAGTAAGCATTCTGTCTTCTTTCTCACGGGGGTGCGTCAGTGCACCCGCTGGGTGTAGCCCCGAGATTCAGGCCGACTGCTGTGCAGTCGGGCCGGAACTCCTAGGATCTACTTGTCTTTGGTTGGTGTTGACGTTTTTGTTTTTTCCCTGTCTTGGCAGAGGCCGCCGCTGATCTGCGGAAGCGCCTGGGCGAGGTTGAGTCTGTGCTCCATACCAAGGGGCAGGAGCACAGCCAGGCGGCTCAGGAGTGCGACCGCCTGGTGAAGGAGCTGGCGGACAAGGTGGAGCGGCACAAGGCGGAAGTCTAGCAGCTGAAGGACAACGAGACTCACCTCAGGGCTGAGTTCGACACTCAGCGCTCGAACTAGGCCGAGAAGGAGATGTTCCTGTCCGACGGCTATGGCGAGATCGAGGACATGATCGATGGTAAGTTACTTCTTCTTCTGAACAGCCACCGATTGCTGCAGGAGCCAGCTTTTGGCTTCTAATTTTTTGATGTTTCTTCTTGTGCAGAATTCTTTACCGGCCACTCCGTCACCGTCTGTCAGGCCATCGAGGCGCGACACAATCAACGGAGGAGGGCGGTCGTTGACATTCCACCGAACTCGCCTCGCACTCTTGGAGAGCAGCTTCTGGCCATCAAGGTTCGCCTGCAGCCGGCCCACCGCACACTCCATCACCTGCAGCGCATTGGAGCAGAAGTGCTGGCGGCCCTCTGCCCGGGTGCCCAAGTCCCTTGCAACCCAGCCGGACTGCTGATAGGCTGGAGGCGGCCATCGAGCGCCTCGAGCCTTGGAAGGGTGCCGCGCCTAGGCAGGCGCTCAGACAGCCTTGGATTTCATCGAGGCTTGGTATCCGGGGCTGAACCTGGACCGTCTGGCGGCCTTCCGGTAGTAGGCCAGGACGAAGCTGGAGGCAGCGAGCCATGATCTTACTCGTCGCGCGGCGGCGCTCGTCGAGTACGTCGATACCTCCGTCCTCATCCCGGAGTTGAATGACGACGGTGATGAGGTGCCTCCCAACTGGTTCGGGCTGGACCCGGAGGTGGGAGAGGATTCAGCGGAGGAGATCGCCTCCAGTGATGAGGGCGAGGACGAAGAGGACAAGGACGGTGAAGACGTCGCGCCGGATGATGGAGCGAGCAGCCGGCCTCAGCCTGACTGAGCCTCGACCAGCGGGCCGTGTCATGACGCGCCAACTACTGTCGATGCCGACCAGTCCGAGACCCATTAGTCGGCAGCTCCACCATCTGGCTCCTCTGCCTCCACCGACCCGTTGGACCAGCCTACTGCTCCTCTGGCCTAGGCGGCCACTTTACATTTCCTGCTTTCCTATTCTTGTAACCTTTTGAACAAGTTAAATTCACGCAATTCCACCCACTAGGGGTGTATGTTCAAACTCTGTTGAATGCTGGCTGTGAGCCTTTTGCTATGTAAATTAATTTATTCTCGCACAAGTTTGTGCTCTGCCGAGTTATAACTTTGTCTTGCTTTTCTGTTCTTTTTTTGGCCTTTTCCTTTGTCGCCTCCCTTTGGCTGCCTCTCTACCAGCTGGACAGCCTCTCTGCGGTCTGTTGCTGGGACAGGGACTTGACCGTTTTTAAGATAGACAAGTACTTCAGCCGCCTAGAACGTAACAAGTCAAGTGAGAAGTCGGCCGCCCGGCTGCTCAACAGCCAGGTGGTGAGGCGAGGAGCCGGCTTGGCCTATGCTGACGTTTTTTCCTTAGTTGTTTTCATGTGGACACCATTTCTTGCATTTAGCTCTTGCCAGCCGGACAATCGCTCCGTGATCTATGGCCTATGGCAAGAGAGGGCTTAGATGTTGGCACACTACTTGTCCGACTGCAGGTAGCATCAACATAGGACAAGGCGGCAAGCCCCCGGGCTGACTGGTCAGACCCGGTGCCGGGCAGAGGAATGAAGTAATACACACACAGGCATAATCTTATCATATAGATAAAAAAGGGTATCCCCCAAGTGCTCCTCGGGGAACCCGTTGTTTTTGCATAATACAAAAGGTAGCATGGTACATACTGCATTTTAACTGTAAATCTTCGAAGGAGATTTGCATTCCATGGGCGCTCTGTTTCTTTGCCAGAATCATCCCTCTTGCGTGCCCTAGGCTTCTTCGCGTTCATGAGATAGAAGGATTCGTTGCCTAGGGCTTCACTGATGATGAAAGGGCCCTCCCAGGGGCCGAGAGCTTGTGCTGGCTGGCAGTTCGCTGGATCAGTTGGAGTACAAGTTCCCCCTCTCGGAAGGATCGTGGCCTGACCTTCCGGCTGTGGTAGCAGTGCAAGCCCTGCTGGTAGATGGCGGACCGGCTGAGTGCCAGCATGCGGCCCTCTTCCAGTAGGTCGACACCATCTTTTCGTGCCTCCACCTCCGTGTACATGGTGACGCGAAGCGAGTCAAACTCGATGTCAGTTGGGATGATGGCCTCGGCCCCGTACACTAGGAAGAAGGGAGTGAAGCCGGTTGCTTTGTTTGGCATGGACCGGAGACTCCTGAGGACGACTGACAGCTCTTCGACAAAGTAGTCGGCCAAGCCCTCCAGCGGCTCGACCATCTGGGGTTTGATGCCGGATAGGATGAGGCCGTTTGCTCGCTCCACCTGGCCGTTTGACTGCGGATGGGCAACGGACGCTAAGTCCAGTCGGATGCCTTGCATCGCGCAGAAACGGGCCATGGCGCCTTTGGCAAAGTTGGTGCCATTGTCGGTGATGATGCTGTGTGGTACGCCGTATCAGATTGTAATGTCCACGATGAAAGTCACAACTGTCGTACCATTCAACTTCTTGATTGGCTTTGCTTCAATCCACTTGGTGAATTTGTCTACGACGACCAACAGATGGGTCAAGCCGCCGCGTGCTGTCTTGAATGGACCTACCATGTCCAACCCCCAGACGGCGAATGGTCAAGTGAGGGGGATGGTCTTGAGTGCAGAAGCCGGTAGGTGTTGCTTGGAGCTGAAGCATTGGCATCCGTTGCACTTCTTGACCAAATCCTTGGCGTCATCCAAAGCAGTAGACTAGAAGAACCCATGGAGGAAAGCTTTGGCGACAAGGGAACTGGAGGCCGCGTGGTGGCCGCACTCGCCTTGATGAATATCTCTGAGGATTGCTTTGCCCTTCTCTGGCTCTACGCAGCGTTGGAACACGTCAGTCACACTGCACTTGACAAGCTCTCTGTTCACTATTGTGTATGCTGCTGCCCAGCGTTGCACCTGTCGGGCCCAGATCTCGTCGGCTATTAGCTCTCTGTTCACCAGGAAGTTGAGGATGGGCTGCTCCCATGATGGTGCTTCTACCACTATCATCACAGCAACTGGTACTAGGGCGGTTGGGTTGGGAGGCGGCGGGTTGGAGTCGGCCGCTGCTTGCTGCGTTGTTGCAGTCCCCAGGCCGACTGCTGTAGCTCCTGAGCTGGGTTCTGAAGTTCCCAGGCCGGGTGCGACTGCTGCAGTCCTCGAGTCGCCTGCCGAAGTCCCTGAGCCGATTGCTGCAGTGTCCAAGCCGGATCCTACTGTTCCGTGGTCAGCCGGCACGATGATGGACTCTGATTATGGGGAAGCCCCGATAGACGGCTTGCGTAGGCACTGGAGGGAGACGTCGGCTGGTATTGCTTGCTGGGTGGATCCAATCCGTGCTAGGGCATCAGCTTGCTCGTTGTCAGCCCATGTCACGTGAAGGAACTCGCACCTGTCAAAGTATCCACTGATTTGCTGGACGAGGTAGCGGTAGCTTGCCATGTTTGCATCCTTGGCATCCCAATTGCCGGACGACTGCTGGACCACCATGTCCGGGTCGCTGTAGCATAGCACTCGACGGATGCCAATCTCCTTGGCCAGCCGGAGCCGATGGACGAGCGCCTCATACTCAGTCATGTTGTTGGAGGCGGCAAAGTGAATCTGCAGAGTGTACTTGAGCTTGTCGCCTTTGGGAGAGGTGAGGACAATGCCGGCTCCCAAGCCGGTGCGCATCTTCGAGCCATCAAAGTGCATCTGCCAATGTGCGGAATCCAATGCTGATGGCAGGTACTGGGTCTCGGCCCAGTCGATGAGGAAGTCGGTCAGCGCTTGGGACTTGATGGCGGTGCGGGGCTGGTAGAGGATGGTGTGGGGAGCTAGGTCAATAGCCCACTTTGCCACCCGGCCTGATGCATCTTTGTTGCCTATGATCTCGGCAAGTGGGGCAGTGCAAACGACCGTGATGGAGTGCTCCTAGAAGTATTGCTTGAGCTTCTTGGCGGCAAAGTACACGCCGTAGCACATCTTCTGGTAGTGGGGGTAGTTCTTCTTGGAGCCTGACAACACCTCACTCAGGTAATAAACAGGTCTTTGGACCGGCTGTGCCTTGCCGTCTTCTGGGCGCTCGACCATGATCATGGTACTGTCCACCCGGTTGGTGGCGGCGATGTAGATGATCATGGGCTCCTTAGCAGCCGGAGCCGCCAGGACATGCGGCATGGTCAGCATCTTCTTGAGCTGAAGGAATGTCTCGTCCGCCTTGTCATTCCACTTGAAACAAGTGGTTTTCTTCATTAGCTGGTACAGGGGCAGAGCCTTCTCGCCCAGCCGACTGATGAAGCGGCTGAGGGATGCCAAGCACCCGGTGAACTTCTGGACGTCTCGCAGCCGGGTGGGCCTCTCCATCCACTCAATGGCCTTGATCTTCACAGGGTTGCGCTCGATGCTGCGTTCAGAGACACGGAAACCAAGGAGGTGGCCGGCTGGGACTCCGAAGACACACTTCTCTGGGCTGAGCTTGATTTGAAAACGGCGCAGATTATCAAAGGTCTCCTTGAGATCTTCCAGGAGGGTTCCGCGCTTCTTCGTCTTCACCACAATATCGTCTACATAGACGTGGGCATTTCTGCTGAGTTGCCTGAGGAAGCACTTCTGCATATAACGCTGAAAAGTGGCACCAGTGTTTCTCAAGCTGAATATCATGGTCAGGTAGCAGAAGGATCCGAATGGTGTGATGAAGGCGGTGTTCAACTAATCGGCTGGGTTTAGCTTGATCTAGTGGTAACCAAAGTAGGCATACAAAAAAGACAACAGCTCGCATCCTGCTGTGGAGTCAATCACTTGGTCTATCCGAGGCAGGGCAAACGGATCTTTGGGGCATGCTTTGTTGAGGCTAGTGTAATCAATGCACATGCACCACCTATTCTTCTTCTTCAATACAAGGACCAGGTTGGCAAGCCATTCCGGGTAGAACACTTCCATGATGAAGCCGGCTGCCAGAAGTTGGGCGATCTCTTCACCAACATTTCTTCTCTTCTCTTCTGATAGGCGGCGGAGGGGTTGCTTGACTGCTTTGGCATCTGTTCTGAAATGTAGCTTGTGCTCGGCGAAATCCGTCGGAACACTCGGCATGTATTTGGGTGACCATGCAAAGATGTCCCGATTCTCATGGAGGAAATCGATGAGCTCGCCTTCCTATTTGCTATCGAGGTTGGTCCCCACGATAGCATGCCTCTCTGGGTGCTCGGAGTCCAATGGTATATTCTTGGTCTCTTTGGCCGGCTGGAAGGAGCCCTGGGCTTCTGACTCCTTGGGGTCGGGTGACAGGTCCGACTGCTTGCTAGCCAAGGCCACAACCCAATCAAGTGGCCGCTTCTCAGCAGCAATCACGAGGGACTCGGCCAGCCGACTGCTGGCACTGGCGCATGCGGCCGACTTCAGTTATTCATCGGTGATGAGGATGATGCCCTTGGGACCCGACATCTTCATTTTGAGGTAGGCGTAGTGAGGCACCGCCATGAACTTGGTGAGCGCTGGCCGGCCCAAGAGAGCGTGGTAGGGGCTTTCCAGGTCGACCACCTCGAACCAAAACGACTCGCGGCGAAAGTGATCTTTGTCTCTGAAAAGGACGTCTATTTTGATCTTGCTGATTGGTGAGCAGGAAAGGCCAAGTATGATGCCGTAAAAGACGACCCGACTGGGCTGCAGCTGCTTCTCCTTGCTGCACACCTTCTCCAGGGTGTCGCGGTAGAGGATGTTGATGTTGCTACTGTCGTCTATCAGGATTTGGGAGAAGCGACAGGCTCGCCTCTCTGTTGAAAAAGTTGCGTCTAGCACTATGGCATAGGAACCCGGAGAAGGCATCACTTCCGGGTGGTCAGCGTAGCTCCAGCTGATGGGCCTCTCGGAGCAGTGCATGAACTCTGGGACTTCAGAGGCGATAGCGTTCACCTCACGGTGCTGCTGGCACCGGCTGTGCCTGCCGTCCGCCACACTGGTGAAGACGACGTAGGCCCCATGCTCTTTGGGGAATTCATCTTGGATTGCGCCGTCTGGGCGGGCTGTCGGCTACTGAGGAGGCGGAGCCGGCAGGCCGGCAGGGGGAGGCGGCAGTCCTTCGCCCTTGGCAATGCAGGTAAGCCAGTGGCACTTCTGGGTGGTGTGGTTGGACGGCTTCGCGCCGCTGTGGAACTTGTAGGGAGTGTCAAGGGTTTGCTCGAAGGAGAAGGCGGGCAACCAAGCAGGCTTGCCGCCCTTCTGACGCTTGGGGCCAAGCTGCCCCTCCGGCTGCTGATCTTCAAATGTTGATACTTGTCGGCTGGTGGAAGCCGGCTGCGGGGCCTTGCACTTATTGTCGTTCGAATGCTGGTGCCGACCGGCATCTGAGGAGCCGGAGGGAGCACCTTTCCGGACGCGTTGACCCGGAGCTCTGACTTCATGGAGGAGTCGGCAGTGGTGTACTTGTCCACTACGATCAGCAGTGGTCGGCTCGTAACAGAGGAGTCGGTGCTTGTGTAAGGTGCCGTCCCGGCACCCAACATTGAAGTAATCTATGGCTTGCACTTCATGCACCCATTCGCAAGAGTTGCATAGTCCAACCCACTGCGTCAAGTAGTCGCGAGTGGACTCGGTCAGGCCTTGGACACATAGAGAGAGCTAGCGAGGCTTGGGTGGCCGCTTGTAGGTGCTGGTGAAGTTGCAGATGAAGACATCAGCGAAGTCCATCTAGCTATTGGTGTTGTAGGGTTTGAGGCTGTTTAGCCATGTCCGGGTCGTGCCTTGGAGCATGAGCGGAACGTACTTCACGGCAACGCTCTTGTTGCCGTTGGCTACGCTGACAGCTGTGGAGTAGTCCACCAGCCAATCCTCCGGCTTCATGGATCCATTGTACTTGGCCGTATCTCGAGGGAGCGAGAACCCTTTGGGGAAGGGCTCATCGCGAATGCGGGGGCGGAAGCAGGCCGGTCCGATTGCATCTTCTTCTTGTAATGTCAGGGATCGAGCCAGTCGGTCACTCTGGTGGTGGGCGTCGTTCTCTCCGACTCCTTCACGGGGACTTAGCCGGCCTCCAAGCCTTGGGTGCTCAACAGGCGGCGGGGAGGCACGCCTCTCCCCGCACGGGGGAGGCGGACGATCACCACTGTCGGCGTTCTGGGAACGGGGGTCCCCAGACTTGCCTGCCTGCGGCCTGCGGCGTGGCTCAAAGGGGGGCCCAGCATGGCCCATCTTCACCAACATAGACCCAAGATCCTCGCGAGGGGCCAAGCCTCGCAGGGCGGACGACGCGGAGCTTCCTCAAGCACAGCCTCATCAGGCTGGCTCGCGAGGAGGCGGAGAGATCAAGGCGGGGTACCTCACGAGGTGCCCGTGATGCATGCCATGACGACCAAAGGCGCCAGGCGGGTGCCAGCCCGTGCAGTGTCCCCCTTTCCTCTTTGGTGCAAAGGGAGCAAGCGCAGGCGCGGAGTACCAAGGCATCAGGAAAAGGTTTCCATTTCGGTGCAACAAGACCAAGACCAGGAGCACTACAAGACGGAGGTCATTGTGGAGCCCAAGACGGCGTCACCACCAGAGCTTTATGCAGGAGAAGACTACTTTTATCAGGATAGCTAGTACTAGCTGTCCCCCTTCAAATTAGCCCGCCATTGTTGGCTCCCTTCCCGCTCGATATTTGGGAAGAGGACCAGGGCCTCTATAAATAGGACCAGCCACCCACAGAGTAGGGGGACGACAAGAAGAGATCTGGTAGTACCCAAGCAAGAGAGAGCAAGCAAGCAGAGAGAGAGAAAGAGAGTGAAGGGTGACTGAGCTCCTCCCAGCAGTTCATCGCCCCAGCCAAGAGCAGACCCTCGCGGGGCTGTTCTTCCTTGTATTGTTCATCATCATCAGCCCAAGAGGCAATCCACCACACCACACACTAGAGTAGGGTATTACACCACAATGGTGGCCCGAACTAGTATAAATCTTGTGTCATTTGTGTTGTTCTTTCCATTGCTTAGATCTTAGCGAGGCGGAGGGGTGCAGGTAGGTAGGAAGCAAAATCTCTGCGCGCACCCCAGTGTTCGAACCTCAAGGGTCTGCCGGAACCCGAAATCCGATATTTGGCGCGCCAGGTAGGGGTGCGCCGGAATTCGTCTTCCACTGCCCCGTTCTCCTCCGACCATCGCGCCCATGTCTGACGCTCGTCGGGCCCGCACCGAGCGCCGGGCCGCTCTCGCTTCCCGCATCGCCCGGAGGGCTCCTTTCGGCAGGCGTCCTCGCCGTTCCCCGTCACCTGCCATCAACGCCGCCACCGGCCCGGCAGGGGACGAGCAGCAAGCATCGTCTCAGCATCCGTCCGTGCGGCAAGACGGCCGCACCGCTACTCCCTCGCTCACCCCAGCTGGTTCTTCGTCCCGCGGGCTCCGCGCACCCATGGAGGCTCGAGCTGCACTCATCGCGGCAAACGAGCTCCTGCGCTACCGTCCCGTCGACGACGTCTACGAAGAATGGCTCGACCGCGTCACCGAGCTCGTCCGCGCCGCAGGGGGCTCTCCTGTGCCGTCCGCTCCGCTGCACCGCACCCCGCCCCGCGTGGGCGATGAAGCTCCTGCGGCGCCCCGGACGCCTCCTCCACAAGAAGGCGCCATGGCTCCATGGCGCGTGGCCCCTGGGCGGAACCCGCTCCGTCAGGTGCCAGCGCGGCAAGAGCAGAGCTGCCAAGAAGTCCCTCGCACGCAAGAAGCTGCCCGGGCGCTCCCTGCCCCAGCACGTCGCGACCATGCTCCTGCTCCTGCACGACAAGACCCAGCTGCAGCGCGTGGGGACATGCAAGGCCAAGCTCTCCGTCACCCGAGGCCTCCCGTGGCCACAGCAGGCTGCCGTGCCTTCACCACCGAGCTACGCAGCATCGCGTGGCCCGGCAAGTTCAAGCCGGACCTGCCTCCTCATTACGACGGCACGGCTGACCCTGCGGAGTTCCTCCAGCTCTACGAGCTGGGCATCGAAGCTGCCAACGGAGACGAGAAGGTCATGGCGAACTGGTTTCCCATGGCGCTCAAGGACGGGGCCCGCACATTGCTCCTGAACCTGGCTCCAGGCACGATCTCCTCCTGGGACGAGATGCGCACCCGCTTCATCGCCAACTTCCAAGGTACTCGCGACTGGCCACCTGCCGTGAGCGACATGCGCCGCATCAAGCAACAACCCGGGGAGACCCTGCAGAAGTACATCCAGCGCTTCAACAACGCACGCCTCAAGATTCCCAAGGTGACTGAGGAGGCCATCATCTCAGCCCTCTCCGACGGCGTGCGCGATGTCAAAATGAAGGAGGAGCTGGCGATGCATGAAGACCTGTGCACTTCTTTGGAGCTGTTCAACTTGGCGACCAAGTGCGATAGGGCTGAGGAAGGGTGTCTCTCCCTCCTCGAGCTACCTGCCGCAGACCCAGAAGAGAAGAAGCCCAAGGCCAAGGACGTGAAGCGCAAGGGGGCTGCCATGCTCGCGGCAGAACCAGACACCAAGCGGGAAAGAGATCAGCCCGAACCTTCCAAGGGCAACCGGTACTGTGTGTACCACGACCTCCACACCCACAACACCAACGAATATCAAGAGCTCCGAGCCGTGCGGGAAGGAAGGATCGGCCGTCGCCCCAACCGCGGTGACCGGGGCTACGGTCGAGGAGGAGGAAGGAACGCAGGACGCTGGGAAGACCGTGGCCCGCGCCAAGAGTGGCGCGATCAACCTCGCGAGGACCGCTGGCAAGACCCGCCTCACGAGGGAGATGGAGGGATCAGCCTCGCGAGGATCGCCCGCATGGCAACGCAGGCCTCCCTCTGCTGCCGCCGTAGCCAAGGAGAAACGAGGACCGCCACCAAGACGAGGGGGCTGGGGGCTTCCAGGAGCCGCGCGCGATCGCCTGCATCCTGGGCGGGGCTCAGGCCCCAGCCTCTCAACGCATATTCAAGCAGTTCGCCCGCAAAGTGAATGCAGTCCTCCCCAGGCTTGAAGCCACGTGCCCTCTCAGGTGGTCAGTGTGCGCCATCACGTTCAGCTCAGCAGATCAGCTCAAGTGTGCGGCTACAGCCGGAGTCCTCCCGATGCTTTGTTCCCCAATCATCAGCAACGTGGTGGTCACCAAGACCTTCATCGACGGCGGGGCAGGGCTCAACGTCCTGTCCGTGCAAACATTCAACAATCTCCAAGTGCCCTACAGCCAGCTTCAGCCAACCAAGCCCTTCTCCGGAATCACCGACGGCTCCACGGTCCCGATTGGGCAGGTCCGCCTCCCTGTCACCTTCGGGGCATGTGACAACTACCACACCGAGCACATCGACTTCGACGTCTCCCACATACGCCTGCCGTACAACGCTATCCTTGGGTACCCGGCGCTGGCCAAGTTCATGGCCGTAACTCACCATGGCTACAACGTCCTCAAGATGCTAGGAAGTGGTGGAGTCATCACGGTGCCCTGTGAAGAGAAGGACGCGGTGTGTTCCCTGGAACGAGCCTTTCAAGCCGCATCCCTGCAAGACCCGGATCGCGGAAGCAGGAGGCTTCCCGAGACCGCCCCCAAGAAGAAGAAGACATTGTCCGGCCCGGTCCCTCAGGAGGCAGGCCCCTCTGGGCCCGTGCCTGCCCAGCGGGAACCTCCTGCGTCGCATAGGAAAGCGCGCCCGGTGCCCTCCTTAGGCAGGGCTCGAGGGCTCTTCCCTGGAGGGCCACCGACCTGGCTAGGGTCACAAGGGAGGCGCTTGGGCACCACGTGGAGGCGTGCTTCGAAGCACGTTTCCCTCAAGAAAGAGTAAGGCAAGGAGAGCCAGACCATCAGGAGTTCGTCAGCAAGGCCATTTAGGAGCTACAGGAGTCAAGGGCGATGAAAGGCGGCCGCCATCTACCAGCAGTGGCTCCCCATCCAGGAGAGGATGGTGGGATGCGCGCCTGCATCGACATACTAGGGCTCAACCGAGTCGCCTCTCTGGAGCGCCTCTGGCCCTCACGAGTGGGGCGCTGCGGAGGTCCACCCCACAGCTGTGTTCGCATGCCTTACGGCTTGCCGAACGCGGCTGTCACGTACCAGCGCCTCATGAGGGGCATCATGGAAGCACGAGAGGCCAGGCGTTCTGCAGTCCTGGCGGAGATGGAGATGGCCCGCAGGGAGCCACCAGCGCCTCCGGAGCCTCCTGAGGCCCCTGGGCCTGGGGGCTCGTGATGATCGGCTTCCGCAGCCCACTGAGTCTGCTACACCAACACTCCTTCGTCCTCAACATCATCAGGTGACATCTTTCAAGTTTTACTTCCAGCTGGGAGCGCCCCCCCAGGGCTGCATTATTCCGAGGCCGTGTGGGTCCGTCCCTGTGGCATATATCCCGTTTATTTCATGTTGTTAGCTTACCTTGTTGGGGACGCCCCTTGGATTGCATGATCCCCAAGTCGCTCGGGCCAGACCTAGTGATGTCCGCCTTCCCAGCATCTATTTAAATGAATCCACTCCTGTGTGGCTAATGTGTTTGACCTAGCTGCCAGCCCAACTGACGCCAACTGACGGAACTGCTCTCAAACGGCACGACGCTTGCGCATGGTTCCGTCCCTGCAACGCCGACAAACCTGAATGGCTGAGCTCTGGCCGTGGCGCCCCGCATGGCACCACCTTGTCAAGCCTTCAGTGCCTCATCGCCCCTCGGCAGCAACCAACGGCTGACTGTCAATTGTCATGGCAACCCCTTGTTCTTTCTGTGATGAGTCTACATGATTCCTAAAGGAGCTGCGCCAGGCAAGGCCCTTGCGGCATCTCCTTCACTCTCGTCCGCGCAAACCACTTGCACGTTAAAGGGGGGGGGTGCCTGAGCATCGCGACTCAGGGCTCCTACTGGCTCTCCAGCCCTCACCCTTTGGCCTTGACCACGGCATCGCGACCTGGCATACCAGCGACGGCTGAGACTCGCTTGAGGGCCGGGACCTGAGGACGTAGAGCGGAAAGGGGAGCAAAGGCGAGAGGGGAGGGACACGCGAGGACCTCGCCGAGCAACCTCGCGCCTGCCGGTGCACGGACCCGGCGACACACCAGGGAGCGGTCCCTGATTCTCGAGATAAGTCACCATCCGGAAGCACCAGCTACTGTGACACCATCCCCGCACCTAATGCAATCCTGTGTTAGCAACGCCGCTCTCCTTTCTCACCGAACGACGGCTGCTTGAGCACCAAAGGGGACCTCCTAAGCATCGCGACTCAGGGGCTCTTACCGGACCCCGGGTCTCTCACCTCCTGGCCTTGACCACGGCATCGCGACCTGGCATACCAGCGACGGCTGATGCCGCCTTGGGACTGGGACCTGTCGGCGCAGAGCACCAAGCCCTCGCGCGGTTCGAAAGGGAGAACTGAGCTAAGACGGAATGAGCAACTTGCACAGTTTTACGACAAGGGTTATATTAACAAGCAGGATCATAGGCACCTTACAAGCCCCCACGGGGCACGTCTTTGATTCCTCGCAGGGAACAGACCCTAAAAGGGACGCTAACTACACGCGCCACTGCAAAAGATGCCATCATCAATAGTGGGCCGTCAAGTACCAGCGCCAACCCCATCCAGATCAAACTCGGCGGCAGCCTGACGAGCCCGCCTTGCTCCAGGAGCGGCGCCGGCTCGGGGGCTCATAGCTGCCGTCGCTCGTCTCCGGAGTCGCGAAGAGTTTGCCGGAGTCGCTGGAACCTCCGATGCTACCACCGCTTGAGGAGCCGCGAAGGGAGCGGTCGGCGGGCCTAGTCCTCGCCGCAGCAGGGTCTCGGCCACCTCTCCTGGGGCAGCACTCCAACCGGCGCTTGTCCGCATCGAAGAACTTGAAGAACATCACTGAAGCACCGTCGTACTCCAAGTGGATCGCGAAGGCGCCTCTTGTCCAGCAGACGCGGGCGACTTCGCTCCAACCTCGAGTCATGAAGACCTGGCCTGGGGCAACGACCGCGACCTCTGCGTCGGTCGCGAGGGTGCTGCAGCCGGCGTGCTGCAGCCAAAGCTCCAGGGGCTCCCCCTGCGGGACGATGGAGGCGAAGAAGGGAGGAAGGCGAATCCAAGACTAAGGAGGCATGGCGACGTGGAGCACGAGCTCTCGGGAGGAGCCCTCGGTGTGGACCCCAGGGGGGACGACCCACACCTTCTTGACCCGTCAGCGCCGACGGCGGCGCCGCCCGTGGCGATCAGCATCAGCTCCTTCAGGGCCCTCGACGTGGGCATACAAGGGAAGCGGGAACCCCGGTGGTGCCCACTCGCACCGAGGCCTCGGCACCACCTGAAGGGCCCCCTCATCCAGGCCACCGGGGGCGAGCCGTTTCTTCCGCGGGAGCAGGCCAGGTTCCTCTCGGGGAGCCTTTCCCTTCTCTGCCGTCGAGAACCGGAGGATCGGAGCCGTCGCAGCAAGACGGAGCAAGGACCGGGAAGAAGGAGAAGCAAGGGGGGATGAACTGCAAGGGCGCGCGCCGTTCTGTACTTATGGCCGGCGAAGGCCAGCCGCCGACCTCCACGATCGCAGGTAATCATGACCCGCTTTGCATGCAGGGACTAGTCCAATCCATGCGGTTGCCGAGGCGCCATGGGGAAGTGGAGACGCCCACGTCCAATCAACCACCACGTGGCGCCCAAGGCCGCAGGTTGTTAGGGCCCGCGGTGCTTCGCTCTTGCCCTTCTGCCTCCCTGCACGGCCAAGTTCGGGCGCGCCTTGGGCCCGGGGGCTACTGTCAGCGTTCTGGGAACGGGGGTCCCCAGACTTGCCTGCCTGTGGCCTGCAGCGTGGCTCAAAGGGGGGCAGCATGGCCCATCATCACCAACACAAACCCAAGACCCTCGCGAGGGGCCAAGCCTCGCGGGGCGGACGACGCGGAGCTTCCTCAAGCACGGCCTCATCAGGCTGGCTCGCGAGGAGGCGGAGAGATCAAGGCGGGGTACCTCATGAGGTGCCCGTGACGCAAGCCATGACGACCAAAGGCGCCAGGCGGGTGCCAGCCCGCGCAGTGTCCCCCTTTCCTCTTTGGTGCAAAGGGAGCAAGCGCAGCCGCGGAGTACCGAGGCATCAGGCAAAGGTTGCCATTTCGGTGCAACAAGACCAGGACTAGGAGGACTACAAGACGGAGGTCATTGTGGAGCCCAAGACGGCGTCACCACCAGAGCTTTGTGCAGGAGAAGACTACTTTTGTCAGGATAGCTAGTACTAGCTGTCCCCCTTCAAATTAGCCCGCCATTGTTGGCTCCCTTCCCGCTCGATATTTGGGAAGAGGACTAGGGCCTCTATAAATAGGACCAGCCACCCACAGAGTAGGGGGACGACAAGAAGAGATCTGGTAGTACCCAAGCAAGGGAGAGCAAGCAAGCAGAGAGAGAGAAAGAGAGTGAAGGGTGACTGAGCTCCTCCCAGCAGTTCATCGCCCCAGCCAAGAGCAGACCCTCGTGGGGCTGTTCTTCCTTGTATTGTTCATCATCATCAGCCCAAGAGGCAATCCACCACAGCACAAACTGGAGTAGGGTATTACACCACAACGGTGGCCCGAACCAGTATAAATCTTGTGTCATTTGTGTTGTTCTTTCCATCACTTAGATCTTAGCGAGGCGGAGGGGTGCAGGTAGGTAGGAAGCGAAATCTCCACGCGCACCCCAGTGTTCGAACCTCAAGGGTCTACCGGAACCTGAAATCCGACAACCACGCTGGTCGACTGCTCGAAGGCGGCCGTCGTGGTCGCGCTTGATGGTGATGTGGGTGCGCCGCGTCTAACCGCGGCGTCCGGCTTCTTGCTGCAGTGCGGCCGTGTCGAGGAGCTGCTGGACGCGCTCCATCATGCAGCATCGCTCGTCGCCCTCGAGGTGATCCAGCTTTTTTGCCGCCGCCTGGGCGGCGCGTAGATTCTCCATAGGAGTGGCGTAGACGGGGCGGTCGGCTCCCAGTGTGCTGGCGACGGTCGCGCCACGCTACCGAACGGTGCCCATTCGGCTAGGCTTGCCAGCAGCCGGTGTGCCGCCGATGGCACGGTCGATCTCGCGCTGGTAGGCTTCGGTGAGGCGCCTCATGGCCGCCAGCTTGTGGGCGCTATCGAGGAGCGAGACGCGGAATGTTTCCAGCGTTGCTCCGTTTGTGTTTTCCACCACGAGTGCGGACAAGTCCCGCACTGCCTCCTGCGGCGGGTCGTGGGCGGCCCTGTCGAAGGCTCCACAGTGGCTAATGACCAGCAACTCTGTGATGGCGCTGGCGCTAGCGTCGCTGATCGCAGGAGGGAGCGGGTCATCGATGATCACCATGTTGATGGGGAAGGCATCGGGGGATGCCGCGTCGAATCCAACAGATTCTAGGTCGGAGGCAGGATCATTGGAGATGATGAGCTTGCCAAGGAGGTCGACGAGGCAGCTCTCGGAGCTGGCTGCTCCAGCGTCGGGCGCAGGCTCATCGGAGAGGTGGATCCTGCCAATGAGATCAGTGAGACAGCTTGTGGTGCAAGAGGCTTCTGCGCCGCGCAACATGTCGACGCAAGTGCCATCAGGCGTGCCGGACTGGCTGCGCTTGCCAGGAAGGAAGAGGGTTCATGTCCAGAACGTGTCTTCGGACGACGGTGCACCTTGCCCCACGGTGGGCGCCAAATGTCGGGGATGTGTAGAGACATATGCCAGGGGGTGGCTAATCGTGGAGAGGGGCAAGAGTACGTCGCCGGGCTCTAGAAGCAGGAGTGAGAGAGACTGTGTACGCCTGCGAATCTTACCCATGTTCAAGGATCTCCGTGGAGATAACACCCCTAGTCCTGATCTGTGGGGTCTCCGCATGATGACTATTGTCAATAGGGTAGCTACAAGATTGCTCCTTGAGCTGTTTGGCTGGAAGACGAAGAAGGGCAAGGCTAGCTCTACTCCTTTCTCTATAGGTGTTTGTGTGTGTGTGTTCTCTAGGGTTCTCTACCCTCAGCATGGGGAAACCTGGGGGGTTTATATAGTCCTACCCCCTATGGTTACAATGGTAATACGGTTAGGTGTAGGACCCGGCTGTCAGCTTCTCTGGGCGCCCGCTGCTGGGGCCCGCCATCTGTCGTGTACTCGGCTGACAGGCCGGCCCGTGCTTGCGTGTCTTGCTAATCGCTTTATAATGTAGCCTTGCTACTGATGATGGAGGCTTTGTTGGGGAGGCGTGACTATAGTCCCGGCACTTGGCGGGCGCTCACTATAGTCACACCCCAGTCTCATCTGCTTAATGGCGCACAGACTTTGAGGGGAGGGAGGGCCGCCTGCTAGGAGTCGGCTAGCCTTTGACACCGCCTTCTGGGTGTTCGCCGCCTTCTGGTGGCTCACGGACTGGTTGGGCCCGCCGCCTGCAGGCCGTACCGACCGCCCATCGCGGGAGCGTAGCTCCCTATGTCGTAGGTGATGTCACGGGCTGCGTGGCAACAGTACCCTGCCGGGTGGGGGTGTGCGCTTTGTATGCCCATACTGTACGTAGCCACGCTCATCCCTAGATTCGGGGGTGGCAGGTTGCATTGTTGCCACGCCCCGTCTAATTGCCATGAATGGGTGCAAACTTTGAGGTGGCACGAGGCTGGCTGCTAGATGTCGGTCCCATGGGGGGCCGTCCGTTGGGGCACGCCATCTTTTGGCAACCGGTCTTCCGACGGGATGGCCAGAAGGGTTGGCCCTTCGTCCGCGAGGTGCGAGTGGCGCAACCGGCCCTGATGTCTTGAAATACCACGGGGGGCTGATGAGGCTACCCGTGGTCATTTACTCCAACATCAATCGCAAGTCCACATCAGGCACATGTGACTTTCTTGGACGATCCCTTGTCTGTTAGTCTTCAAAGAAGCAGAACTGTGTATCACTCTCCACTACTGAATCTGAATACATTGCTACTGGATCTTGCTGCGCTCAGCTTCTATGGATGAAGCAAACTCTCAAGGACTATGGCATCCACCTGAAGCATGTGCCACTCTACTACGACAAAGAAAGCGCCATCAAGATTACCAACAATCCAGTTCAGCACTCGAAGACAAAGCACATTCAGATCCGTCATCACTTTCTTAGAGATAATGTCATGAAGGAAGACATTGATATCATTCACGTCAACACTGAAGAGCAATATGCAGATATCTTCACAAAGCCCTTGGATGAGAAAAGGTTTTGCAAGCTACGGTGTGAGCTAAATATCTTAGAATCGTCGAATGTCCTGTGAATGGACACACATCCTAATGCTTATGCATGTTGGTGACTTAGATGTGCAACACATGAAGTAACGTATATCTTCAATTCATAAAGACTTACCCTCTAAGTGTGAATACATTGACTTCAGAGCACCACGATAATTGTGCGCTGAGTCTGGGTCTAATACTTCCTATACGGTGGGTAACGCCACCACCAAACTTTCTCCAAGATTTTCATTTGGCGTCATGATTGCATTATCTTCATATTTGGATTGTCTTCAACATTGATTTGTGCTCAAAGTTTATCTGCGCAATGTTGATTTGGTCTTTTCTGATTACATATATATTCTGATCACGGGATCAGAATAATATTCTGATCACAACCTGAACTGCCTGAGTAACGCGCCTGAACTTCCCTCTATACGAACTCGACCTTCGGGCTATCTTCGCAACCTTGGCTTCCCCCCACGAATTATTCTGATTAGTCGTGTTTTATATGATGTTAGTGTAATCTAGAAACGTTTTTAGCAACTAAATACCGGTTTCTAATAGGTATCTCGCTTGTTGGCAGATTTTTCTCTCAAGTTGTGATGAAATTGCGTTTTTGCTGTTTTACTGCCTGAGTTGTTCGACCTGAACTTCCCCTAGTGCTAGGTTGAACTTCGGCCAACATTGCCCAAATGGGGCTTGCGAAACACCATTGGAAAGCTATGGACACCAGTATCATGACCCAAGTCAAAATTTTGGCAAAATGTAAGCTGTTTAAGAGCAGTTTTTAAAATATTTTTTCTTCATACAAAAAACGTGAATTGTATTTTCGGTCACATTTCTAAACCGTTGATCAGAATGAGGCAAATAATATGACGGTGGAAAGCTGATGCAAAACCGCTCGCTCCACATGTTGAATGTTTTCTCTAATTCCCTATGGATAAAGAGTAATTTGGCAAATCGTAAAATTTCACAAACCGAACAGCCGAGTTTGTATTTTTGATGCCATTTCTAAACGGCTAATCCAATTGAGGCAAATGATATGGCATTGGAAAGCTTATGGAAATGCGCTACTTTTCATGTTAAAAGTTTTTTCTAATTTTGTACAGTTTAAAAGTAATTTAGAAAATGGTACAAGTTCCACCGACTTCCACCGAGTAATTTAGAAAATGTTAAAAGTAATTTATGAAAACGGCTAATGCAATTTAGAAAATGCGCTACTTTTTCATGTTAAATGATATTTTTGAGCTAATTTTTAACCGTACTTCCAAATGCACCAAATGATATGGCGGTGGAAAGCTTGGGAAAATGCGAAACTTTTTGGTATATATTGTTTCTCCCAATTCGTTATGGTTTTAAGTCAATTTTGAAAATGGCTAAAAACATATTTTCACTGTAATTTCTTCAAATTTTATCGGAATGGGGCAAATAATATACCGCTGAAAAGCTACGAAAAATGTGAAACTTTTTCATGTTGATGGTTTTCTCTGATTCCTAGTTGTTTTCAAGTAATTTCGAAACAGATTCTTCTAAAATGCACCGCGTGAAGAACGTGAACTTCTCGGCATGTCTAGTTGAACTTCACTCTCGTTTTCACGTGTTTTTCCCATAGCTCTCCATCCACTCATCGGAACACTCACCCAAATTGAGCAAATAATATACCGGTGGAAAGCTGCCGTAAACACGCAACTTTCCTGTGTTGGTCATTTTTTTATACTCGCGACGATTTTAAAAGTTTTTCATCTAAAATTAATTCACCATAGTAGTTCAACTTCCTGTTTTTTTCACGTTGAACTTCTATGACGTATTTTCATTTGTAATTTTCTTATCCATTCGACAGTGTTGCACAAATGATATTCCTTTTGTACAAACCTCTCTCACAATAATTTTTGAACTTTCTCCGACGGAGGACTTGAACTTATTACAACAAATTTAGCCTTTGCTTTTTTATTCATTTTTAAAACAAAATGTGCACCATGTAGTACGTGAACTTCTGGCAGTTATGAATCTGAACTTCTCTTGGTTACGTGAAAATATATGAGTTTTTTTATGAATTTTTAATCTGATTTTCTTAATCCATTTTTATGAAATTTTGAAGCGCTATATTTTTAAAAGTTGAACTTCTTGTTATTTTAATTTTGAACTTCTTGTTTCCATTCTTTAATAACGAGGAAATCTGATTTTTCTATAATCATCGAACTTCTCCATCTTTTTAATATGGACTTCCTGGTTTTATTTCTTAATCTTTTAAATGAAATTTTGAAGCGCTCTATTATTAAAAGTTGAACTTCTTGTTATTTAATTTTTGAACTTCTTGTTTCCATTCTTTAATAACGAGGAAAATCTGTGTTTCTATAATCATTGAACTTCTCCATCTTTTTAATTTGGACTTCGTGTTTTTATTTCTTTTAGTAATAAAAAAATCCTACTTTCTGATAGACATCGAGCCGCTCCGTTTTAAAATTTGAACTTCTACGTTTATTTTAAGAGAGAAAATCTTTTTATAAAATTGTTGGAGATGCTTTTTTTAATTACCTTTTTTGGGGTTTGTAACAAGCATTGAACTTCTTCGTCTTTTTAATTTGAACTTCTTATTTTAGATTTTGTGTTTAATTTGAACTCCATATTTCTTAATGATATTTCTATTGTACAAACCTCTCTTAATTTTTTTAACTTTCTCCGACCGAGGACTTAAACTTATAGCAACAAAAAATTTGGACCTTGCCTTTTTATTCATTTTTCTCACATTAAACACACACCATGTAGTACAACTTTTTCCGGTTTTATAATTTGAGTTTTTTATTTGCTTTTTGAAATCAAATTGCTCCCAAATTTTGAACTTCTGATCATTTTTTCATACTCACGACGGTTTTAAAAGTTTTTCATCAGAAATTCATTCAGTGTAGTAGTTGAACTTCCTCATGTTTTCACGTTGAACTTCTGATAGCAACAAATAGCTATTCTAATCTCATGACCATAATAGTGTTGTCCTATTTTTTCTAATATGATACACACACTATGTAGTAGCAGAACTTCCGGTTGTTTTCATGTTGAACTGCACTTTTTTTATTTGACCTTCTTGGTTTTGTAATAAACATTAATCTTCTCCGTTGTTTAATTTTGAACCTCCAGTTTTTTAAAGGGAAAATGTATTTAAGTTTTTTAACTGCATTATTTTTAATTCAAAGTTCTTTGGGCTATTCTTTTAGTAACATGGAAAATCTAGGTTATGTAATATACATCAAAGCACTCAATTATTTAAATTTGAACTCTGGTTTTATAAACAACCTCGAAAAATCCCATTTTTATAAACTTTGTTGTATCGATTGCTGAAAATTTTGACCTCTGTTTTTTCTAAATATTGAGATGCGTTGTTCTTTTATTTTAACCTTCTTGGTTTTGTAATAAATATTGAACTTCTCCGTTATTTAAATTTGAACCACTAGCTTTTTCGAAACGGAGAAAATACACTTAAAAATTGAACTTTTCTCTCAATTCCTTATCTGAATTTCCACACATTTGTACCGCATAATTCTCGCTGCCTCCCACGACCAAGACCCAGAGTTTGGCAGACGGCAAGATGGGGCCCAGGATGTGAGAAGATGTGGTGCTACACCTGCCCTGGACGAGTTGCCCGGTGGCTGGCTGTGTACGGGCGTAACGATGGCTGTGCTGCGGAGGGGCACGGTTGCGGCCTGCAGTTTTGTCTAATGATGTCTTTTAGCATATACATGTAGTTGAGCTTGGCGTATAGCCGTAGTAGAACTTCACCAACGCATAGCCATAGTATGTGGCATACTTTTTAGTAGAACTTCACTGTACGTCTCTAGACTTGCTGTGTACAACTTCTTGAAATTTTTGCAACTAATTTCTTTTATGCTAAATAAATGGGCCTTAAGGCCATCCAACATTTTTGGTCAACGCATTAGGGTATGCACTGCATGCATATACTCAACACTATGCCAAAGCAACTCTAGCGTTACCAAATTGTACTCATCACCTGCATCAGTTTTAGCAGGGAGCGAGATAGCAAATGCAGAGAATACACTGAAAAATAATTCCAAGTAGCTACATGGAGCGCACCTGAATACCATCTAGACCTGACAAACTGCAAATTTGATCAATACCATCCAGATTTCAGAAACTACAACCGTTTAGGAATTCATCAGACTAACGGGCTAGCACTTATCGACTAAAAAAACGAACTGGATGACAGAAAGCGTCACCAGCACATTGGAACATCGGTGAAGATTGTAGGGGTGCATCTATTGGCGCAGCAGTTGGCGGCGCACTCGGCTGTTGGTGCAGCAGCTGGCGGCGTCTGGGTAGTCTGCCCCGGACGCATCACCGACAAGGAGCAATTCTTGCACTTGACTCTGTCTTTGAACTTCTCGTCGCTTGTGATGAGCAATTTTTGCACGCGACCTTGTCTTTGAATTTCCCATCGCCTATGCTGAGAAATTCCTGCATGCGGCGCTGTCTTTGAACTTCTCATCAGTTGAGACGATGGAGTTGGGGGTCGAGGTGCTAGATCCCTGAGCAAACCGGGACGAGGATAGGTGCGGTGACCCTCTTGTCGGTTGTTCATTAGTGATGCAACAGATTAAGGATAATGAGGGAAGGAGTCTCACCATTGATGGCGGCGGGAGGTGGAGCCCTGCTTGGAGCAAGGTTGATGGAAGCAGAGTAGAGGATGCAGCACAGGCGACAATTCGATGGAGGTCGTTGTCGACTTTTGAGCGAGCTGGCTGTAGGAGCTGAATGGCATGGAGGGGCTGCATTGACCTGCTGCATCCCATCGTCCAGGTATCCTACGTAGCCATCGAAAAAGGTCCCCGTGTAGAGGTCAGTGACATTGCGAAGCCCTTCATCGCCAAGGCTGTCCAAGGTAGCGACGTGCCGGAGCGGGGGATGCAACTCGGGGCGGGAAGGAGGGCACACAAGGCTCCGATTGTGGCTGATCCCGCGGGGTGGATGGGGGCATCTGCTGTAGATCTCACGGGTGGGATGGGGCAGCCGTCGCGCCGGTCCGGGATGAAGAGCCATCGCCGCGCGTCGTCAGGGAGGAAGAGACGCCACCGTCGTTGAAGCAAGGGGAAGGGAGGCCAGTGCGGCGGTTGAAGCAGGGGGAGGAAGGACGCGGAGGCGGCGTGGTTGGTGGCCGGGGCAACGGAGGTGGGATCCTGGGGTGGCGACCGCATCGCCGGTAAGGGGGCAAGTGGCAGTGGCGGCACTGGTTGGGGGCGGGGCGGGGAGCACTTCGCCGGTTGGGTCGAGAGATGCGGGAGGTGGGGGATCAGGGTCGGGGAAGGTGGCGGATCGAGCTGGGTTGGAATTTTTTTTATCACGGCCGGTTCGGGAGTTCAGGAGAATCTACTCGCGCCTATATAAGGTAGCCGTGATTAGAATAACTATTCTGATCCCAGGATCAGAATAGTGTTGTCATATATATAGGCGCGAGTAGATTCGCTGCGTCCTTGTCAGCTGAAGATATAGAGACACACATTTAAAACTACTTTTAATGCTATATCTCTTTTGCCTGAATACCAGAGAAGTCGGAAAGACCACCAGACAAACCAGGCGCGCGTGGGATCATGGAAAAACTCTCAATGAGTTGCATGCATGCCACATGTCCATCAGATGTGAACCGCCAGGGGTTCCCTGAAGCCATCCCTTCGGTACCTGCTTGTGAGTTTGAAGCTAAAGCTACTGAAGACTTTCCGGCTGCATCCACTACAAAAAAATACACTTCCGTGATGATATGTGTTTGTCACAGTAGGTCATGATTTCTGTCATGCATGTACATCCATGACAAATTTACGATAGAATCAAGATAGTCATACCTGTGCTGTCGTAGAAGTGTTCCATGACATTACCAAAATTATCATCACGGAAGTGTCCACTTCCATGACAATAAATCGTGCGTCACAGAAGTGCTTTCGTCAAGGGTGACCGACACATGGCATCCACCATAACGGAATGTCGTTAAGCTATCGGGTCCGGTTTTGGATACGGTAACCCGTTAACAACCCCGACCAATGGGGATTTTCCACGTGTAAAATCATCATTGGCTGGAGGAAACACGTGTCGGCTCACAGTTGGGACATATGTCATCCACTCATCGGACCCAAAGCGCCTATGATACATCAACACATGGCACGGCCCAACAGAGGCCCATTCCTATGAAAAGGCCGGCCCGTTTGACTTCGTCAAAAGGTGGTGGGCCAGCCCACGGCAAGCGTGTTAACGGCCTGTTCGCATATAGCCCATTTACAGCCCACTAACCCAGGGCTCGTTTACGACCTATCCAAATTAGGCCTAGTATCATCATCTGGGTCGTCCAATATAATTCTAGCCCGTTTTAACTTCCAGCCCATGTATGGCCCATGACGTCTTTCGGCCCATATGAGGCCCTTAGTAACTCTCGTCCCATTAACGGCCCGTGGTAAAACTGGCCTGTAATGAACAGTGTATCACTTTATACCCATTAACGAGCCATTATTCCGTTGGGCCGTTTCCAGCCCATGTTATCTTTCGTCCTTCTCAGGGCCCATTTATTCTTGGGCTCATCTCCAGCATTCGTTTACTTACGACCCGTTACTGTCATTTTCTGCTTGTGGGCCAAATTCAGCACATGGTTACAGTCGGCCCGTTTGTGGCCCGTTAATACGTTGGTCCATTTTCATAGCGTCATCAAATACGACCGATTAACGACGGCCCGTTATGGTCGGCCCATGAACGAATGATTTCAACTCTATCCCATTTGCGTCCATAATGTGGTCCGTTATTGGACCATGTTTGGACAATCGATCATATGGCCCGTAGAAGGCCCAGTGATGATATGGCCCCTAGAATGCCCATTGTGTCTATGGCCCATATAAGGCCCATTGTTTCTACGCCGCAGAAGGCCCATTGTTTCTACGGCCCTTAGAAGGCATATTGTTGTATGGCCCGTAGGAGGCCCATGTTAACTACAGTAAATATGTAGCTCATGGTTATTGTGGCCTAGTTTCAAAAAATAGGTTATTGCGGCCACTAGCATACCGCGGAAAAAGAACTGGACTGACTACAAGAAAATAAATAAACAAGACAATAAGGAAATAAATAAGCAAGCAACTTATGCTAGGCTATCATGACTATTACACATATTACATCCACTAGGCATCAATGTTCGCCACTAGTGCAAATATAGGGAACAAAGCAGCATATAAACGCCGCAGCAAAACAAGTCCAGAACTGAAACCACTTCAGAAGATCTCAAGAAACAATATCCTGGGTACCCATAATGCTGGCAAGATGCTTAGCAAGCTTATTAACTTTCTCTTGTTTGGCGCTTAAATCCTCCAGCACTTGCTGTTGCACCAGAAAGTACGCATCTGAATTCTGCAGGGACTTCCCCAGTCCTTCGGCTTCTTGTCGCATAACATCTGATCGATGTCTTTCAACTTGAAGTTGAGACTCCAAAGGTGAACTAAATTAGGCAGCGAGTTCGAAGAGCTGGTGCCAACAGTAGTAGCAAGTAACTCGAACACTACATCAAGACAGGACTTTGGGGTTGTCTCAGTGTCTTCAACATAGTTTTTATCAGCTTTCTTGGACACCAACAGGGATGTCTCACTATCTTCAACCTTATCTGCATTACTTCCTTTACCATTGCATAATGGGGTACTCTTCTCCAATATTTTATCCGCGTTCTAAAAGAGAAACAAATTAACACATCACAGGTTTACAATGTAGTATATGAAACTCATTTTGGTAAACCAGTTCAGTAGTAAGGTGGACAAGATAACAACATGAAACAAACATATATCTATGTAGTATGGTCACTGCATGGTCTATATCATTCTAGTTTATGTTGCCAAATCAAGATAGATACAGTTTGAATCGTATTTATTTAAGACAAAGAAGCATAGACAGAATATAAGCGTGGGAAACTACACCGCAATAACAACACTTGTAATGTGCATGGCATGAGAACATAACTGTTTATTCAATTGAAACTAAAATCAACATAGAGCATGTTACAATAGCAAACACGTTAAATAAACAGGTTTAAAACATACCTGTTGGGCCATTGGAGTTTCAATTGCACCCTTCAAATTTGAAATTAGTTGGTATGAGTAAACACAGTGATGCAAGAGCAAAGTAGTATGAACCATAACTACGGAACCTGACCTGAGAACAATTCTTCTTCTGCTTTAAGCGTTGACTTGGGGTTCAGAGTAGTGGTCCTCGTGCTTTGGTTACTACAGTTGCCTTACTAACTGCTCGTGTTTGGGTGCTCTATGGTGGAGACGGTGTTGTGTCAATGGGAACTGGGTTACTATCTGTTGGGGTTGGGGTTAGAAGGGGTGTAGCGGGTTCTCTGTCCAACTGGGTAGGTTACAATCTGCGTGAGTCTGGGTTATGTGTGGTGGGGCTGGTTCTTGGGCAAGTACAACTGTGGTTCTATCTCCATCGACAGGTAGCACGATCTTTTCTGAAGACCATGTTTTTACTCCCACAGATACTGCCATCACCCCCTCCAATTGAAATGGCTGAGAAACAAGAAAAGTAATTGAATGTACAGACATTGTAAGATAGACAGGTGCAATGGATAGTAGGGAAGAAAACATGGCATGAAATAATTCACGTTTATGTTGCCTAACCATACAGAATAGCAGGACATAATTTCACATATATGATGGCTAATTAAACAGGATAGCATGACACAATTTCACATGTATGATGTCTAACTAAACATGATAGAATGACATACTTCAAATTATGATGACTATGTAAACAGGATGACATGATATAACTATACGATGTGTCTATTAAAGTGGTTGGCATGCCATAAATCACAAACATGCCATCGATGGAAACATGATGGCATGATATAATCCATGGATAGAATGACATAATTCAAAATATGATGACTATGTGAACAGGATGAGATGATATAACTATATTATTTCTTTAGAAAATGGGTTGGCATGCCATAATTCAGATACATGCTATCTATGTAAACATCATGGCATGATATAATTCAAATATATGATTTATATACTAAGGAAGTGAGCAGAGGGCAATCACATATATGATGTGTCAACTAAGGAGATGGCATTCAATATCCTGTATATGATGTAAAAACTAAGCATTGCAATACAACATATGCATGATATGAGTAATATAACCCTGCCAAGTTTGAGCATGCACCTCAGGGGGATAATAGGACTGGTCATCTGCCTCTGAATCCTCCTCTAAAGAGCTATCTGTAGCCAGCAAGATATCTGTTTCGGCAGGTAGCATTGTCTGCTCTGAAAACCTTGTTTTCACTCCGGATTTCTCCATACCAATTCAAATGGCTGGTGCATAGGAGGAACAGTTGAATATACAAACATTGTTGACAAAAGTAATGAGAAATACAAAAAAAGGACGAAATAATATAATTCACATATATGACGCTTGGCTAAAATGCATGGCATTGCATAATTCACATATATAATGCCTTGCAACAAGATAGAATTGCATAATTCACATATATAATGTCTTGCAACAAGATGGCATTGCATAATTCACATATATGGTAATTAGACACTAAACAGGTGGCATTCACACAAAGCATGTCTAAACTAAGAAAATGACATAGAAATGCAAGATACCATACGCACGATATGAGAAACATAACCCTACCAAGTGAGAGCATGCACCTCGGGAGGGGGGGGGGGAATAGGACTGGTCATCTGTCTCTGAATCCTCCTCTGAGGAGCTATCTGTAACCAGCAAGACATGCGCTTTGTCAGATACCAGTGTTTGCTCTGAAGATCTTGTTTCCACTCCAGATTTTTCCATGACCGTGCCGAATGGCTGATGCACAGGAAGAGTAATGGAATGTACTAAAATTGTTGACAAATTTAACACGTAATAAAAAATGATGTCATGATATAATTCACATATAAGATGACTGGCTAACCAGGGTGGCATTGCAAAACTCACATATATGATGCCTGGCTAAACAAGATGGCATTGCATGATTCACATATACGATAAAGAAACTAAACAGATGGCATTGACACAAAGCATGTCTAAACTAGGCAGATGACATCTTTGATGTATACAGTAAGCAATGCAAGGCACCATATGCATGATATTACCAACATCAGCATGCCAAGTTAGAGCGTAGACCTCATGGGGTAAATAGGAGTGGTCTTCTGCTTCCGAATCCCCCTCGGAACAGTTATCTTCCTCTTGATTACGATCCGAATGGGTGGAGGGGGGCTGCCTTTACACCCACCATGGAGCGACATCTGCATGAAATTTTATTGCCATGCAAGGCTCGTCTCTTTTTCTCTACATGTTCAGCTCCATTGTGTACAATAACCGACATGCATAGGAATAAAACATAGTGAGATTATGTGAGGAGTGCATGCACAAATCTAGAGTGATGGTAGCAAACTGTGGATTGACCCAAAACCAATGATAGAAGGCAGATAATAACTTTAGTTAAAAAATACAGATAATGGCTCCTTTAATGTTTGTTTGCACCCAACATGAAACTCATAGTAGACACCCGAGATTAACCAGATAGTACACACATAGTACTGATTGCTGCCCCAATATGTACCCAACAACCATTTAAAAACTCAAGTTTCAGCATAAGTTTGGACCTCACTCAGAGTCTAATAGGTGAACACGATGATAAAGTAGCATGTCATCATATTAAGCGATCCATAACGTAACTAGACACGAAAGAGTGCGACCTCTCTTGCGGACCCGTGTAGTCCTCAAGGTCATCTGCTCAGTTGATGATGGTAATGTAGTTGTCGTGGCTGTCGGCGGCGGGGAAGAAGATCTGAGGTGGTGAAAGATAGTCTGGAGAGCGGATCCCTGTTGTGGTGAACGCTTACGTCGCTGGAGGAGCTGAGCTGGGGTGGAACATAACACCGCAGGAGCAGGACAAACCACACAAGGTTTTCTTTGACACATATCTGTAACATAAGTTATTGTGTAAGGGCTTGTTTGGATTTGAGGATTCTAACAATGCAGGGATAGGAAATAGATAGGAATAGGATAGGAATGCACGTGCAAAACGGAGAATTTAAAAACACAGGATTTCTGCCAATCTGGGTGTTTGGTTAACAAGAATTGGAAGATCACAGGATTCAAAGAAGCATGGTGAGATTAAGTCAAACCACAAGAAAATGTACAGTTATAACACTATTATGCTACTATCTCTTAGTCTTGTGCTTAATGAATAGGAATTTGAAAAGGAGGACAAGTGGAAATTAAAATTCCTACGGTTTTTCTATCAAGAAGACACTAAAGGAACAAATCCTACAGTTTTCCGTTGCTCCATTCCTTGCACCAAATTCATGAAAAGTAGTACCATACGAAACTTTCCAATTCCTATGTTTTTCATTCTCTTTTCCTTTCAAGCACTGGCGATTCTAGTAGGCAGGCTTGAGCAATGAAAAGCCTACACTAAAAATGTTTTTGTGCTACTTCTATTACTTTGGACCCAGGTCACTGCCCTACTAGCTCAACTCCCAAGGCCATCGACAAATGCATAGCTCAAATGCGTAGAGATAAATAATTATGGCGTTCAAGAGAGTCCATCACGGATAGCTAAGTTTCCTTGTACCTCACTGCTTGTCATATAGTAGGATAAAATAAGCGTATTTCCCATTACTCCGTGTGCTCAGTGGACAATATATATAACATGTAGAGTAAAAAAGATATGCAACAAGTGTACAACCTCTTTGGTGAAGCCATGTCGATCTCAGCGTGATTGGGTTGGCCAGTGAGGATGCTCCGGCTGACTTGGCTGTCAGAGGAGCGGAAGAAGATCTTAGGCGTCTAGAGATGGAGCCCGAGGTACTGCTCCGCTGTGATGGAGGGTTTCATCGTTGGAGCAGCTCCGGTGAGTTGTACGATGCCGAGTCTAAAGAAGGACAAGAGAGACAACGTTAACCTGAGTGGAATTCTAATAGCATCTCCAATAGATGACGTAAAATACATAACCACAAAGTGCTAGGTGTAAAATACATCAGCCGCTCATCTCTGAACTTAACTGTCGAAACTGAATTTCACTGTCGAAACTGAACTTGACTGTCGAAACTGAATTTTGCTATCGAAACTGAATTTTACTGTCGAAACAGAACGCACTAGAGGTGAGGCTACACATCAGTCGACTGACTTTTTCATCTGTGGTCAGTCTATTTTGCTGCCGTTAGATACGAAATCAAGGGCCTGCAGTTCATCTTCAGCCTCCACCCCCCGAGCCGCCAGCCACCACAGGCCAAATAGCCACCGCAGCCGGCGGTGCGCCGCCTCGCCCCCCCGAAAACACTCACCACCGCCGGTCCGCCGCCGCCCTGGCCATCCCTCTAAGCAACCGTGCTGAGATTTTTCTCCGGCAATCCCCACGCCACCGTCCAACCACCGCTGGCGACCACCACCCCCAGCCTGAACCCTAAGATAGATAGTGGGTACCTCTCCGACGAGCCCCCCTCCCCGCTGCGGTTGGTTCTTCTTTAACTCCGACGAGCCCCCCCTGAAAATCGACTGACCCAAAAGTCGATTCAAGAGCAGACAAGAGCAAGAGCAAGAGCGAGAGAAGCAGCGCGAGCAAGAGCAGACAAGGCAGGGGAGCGAGAGTAAGAGCAGACTAGCAGCGCGAGCGAGAGCTAAAGCAGCAGGAGCTCCTACTGATGTGGACGTCTCTGCCGAGGGAGCGACGCCATGGAGGAAGTGGCTGGCGACACCGCATGGATGGAGCCGCGCCGTGTCGGCTCAGGACCGAGTGCCGGCAGAACCGTGAGATAGAATCAAGAAGAAAATGCGACGATTATTGTACAACCTCTTTGGTGGCGCCGATTAGGCCGCAGCTTCATCCGAGGAAGCGGTGATGATGATGCTCTTCCTGTGGTGCAGGTGAAGACGTCGGTGTGGGAATGGAGGTGGCGCGAAAGATGAGGGGAATGTCGGGGCAGCTCCTTGGAGGTGGAGGACGGGGTGGCTGAGCCAACGGGATGACCAAATCGACGACGGATCCTCATCCAGTATGGTGGATGGGGGACGTCAAGGTGTTGTTGTGGATGACGTCGTCGGGGAAGAGGCTCCGGCTGGGTGGCGGACGGAGGAGGGTGTGGGGCTTTGCGGGTTTTTCCCGGCCCCGGTGTACGAATGGGTGGGCGGATGGGATGGGAGTGGGGAACCATGGCTTTGGGATGCGCTTGTCCGAAATGTGGGGTAGGTTACGAAAGTACCTCCACCGATTTGAGGCGGTTCTTTCGGTTCAAGGGTATCACGGGCATTTCGCGTGTTGGGAGTTCACAAGAGGTGGGAGTTTTCGCGCACGTTGTAATTTTGGAATAGCAAGGCGTGGGTTGAGATGGAGGGAGTTGTCGGAGGACAACGAGACAAAGATTTATCTTAAATATTTCGGGGTAACAAGGCACAGTTGAAGAGGCGAGAGTTTTGCAGCACGATAGACAGAGACGCTAGCTTGAAATTTTGGCATAACAAGGCGCGGCTTGAAATTTCGGGAGAACAAGCTTAACGTGTACCAAAAAAAAAGACAATTCATACTAGTATGATATACTACGTACAATATGTTTAACACGCACAACACACACAGAGACACCATTTAGACTAGTAAGGTACACGTGCATTGCACGCATGAGATTTGGCAACCAAATTATGAATAAATACCACATTATAGCATGTAAGCTTTGAGTCATATATGCATGATGTAGATGTTCGTGTAATTCTTATAGTTCATTTCATTCAAAATCATCTAGTTTTTATAAGAAAGCTAATCTATTTTAAGATTCATGGAATTGTGCGTTGTAAGGCATAAAGTAAAAACAAATCATGTAGAAAAACATTTGGGCAATTCTGACACGGAAGATTCTAGAACAAAGAAGAAGTGCTTGTGTTTTGAGGTTTGTGCATTATGCTTAAGTTCAACCATAGAGTCTTCTAGATTGTACATGTGGCAAAATCTGGTGGAATCTAGATGATATCCAACGGCTAGTAGTGCTCAAATTTGCCAGCTCTACACCATCGGATTAGACTCATCCAACGACCATCTCTCAAAGTTAAAGTTATCCACACACTATATAAAAACTATAAAATATTATATATATAGGGGTATAGTTATAGATATGTGATGCGAAAGCCACCCATCATCTCCAATTAGAATAGTGTGTCCATGCATGGATGCAATGTGGCCAAATGATGTCTGCCATCGGTATCTCAATTTCAAACCAGTCTGACCTTGTTCAATGTGTATACATTACAACATGCTCGTTTCCAAACCACACCGCGCAGATCTCCGTTACATTCATGCATGCATGGGTTTCAAACATCATGATCTCTTATTCAAATATTTGAATTCAACTTTACATTGATTATGACCTCACCTAGTCTTTTACACCCACACATTGGTATTCTCTTTATAACTGTACCACTAACTTTCTCTCGTGCATGCATGCACACACACTACCAGTCGGCATTATCCATCGCACACATGCATAATTTTTCTTCAAGTTGGTCTCCCATGAAGGCACACACACACATATCCCCCTCTCCATCATATCGGGCATTCTTTATCTCTCACGTGCATGCGCAACGATCGATGTTCCTCTATGTGTGTGTGTGTGTGTGTGTGTCTATAGCTAGGGCTTTCATAGTTTTCCACATAAACCGATCAATCTATGTCGGAGTAATGGGCCACGAGTAGGCTAACCCGAGGCCCATAACCTTTCAAGACATCGGGGCTGACTGCGCCCCTCAAGACTCCAGACGAAGAGCCGCCTTTTGGAGGCCGGCTGAAGGAACAGTCTACTACCTGCATGCGGCCGAGTCCTAGAGGCGAGGTCAAGACCGGCTGACTCCCGCTTGGCGGCTTCCAGAGAAGCCGGCCACGGGGAGTCGGCCCATGGCACCAATGAAGCCCATGCCCTCATCAGGGAGATGGGACGGGGAGTGGCAACAGTAAAGGCCACTCCCTCCCCTTTTCCAGGGGATGGCTAGCCACAGTGCGCTGTACCAACAGAGATCTCCGTCTGGTGCGGCACTGTTGCCATGCCATCCCTGACATCGGCAATACTGGGCGGAGTCCTGCACCCATGACGTCCTGTCAGTATGGTCCATGGATGACGGGCCCCACCGGCCAGCAAGAGTCCAGAAGACGGCAAGAGCGCCACCCTTCGGACCCGTAGGGAGACGGCCCCGGGAGTCGGCCTGCCCCTCCCACGGGTCCCCCGCGCCATTAACCAGACAAGACAGGGAGTGGCTACAGTGATCACCCGCCAGGCGGCGGGGCTGTAGCCACGACCCCATGACCAAGCCTGCGTCATTAGAAGCACGACTACAGTAATTAGCAGCCGGCAAGACCCGCAAGCGGCGGGTACGGCCTGTCGGCTCCGTACTAGACCAGTCGGCGGGGCCCACCAGTCGGCAGGCCTTAGTAGTCGGCAGAAAGGCCGGCAGGCGAAGAGACTGATGGCTGGGCCCTGCGCCCAGTCAGTTTACCATTGTACCCCTGGGGGTAGGCCTATATAAACCCCCCAGGGCACCCATGCAAAGGGTTCCACCCCTTAGTACTAGACCAGATCATAGAGGGAGGGGAGAGCTAGCCCTGCCTTCTCCTACCTCCAGCGTACAGCTCCAGGAGCGCCCTTATACTCACTTTGCCTTAGTGATCATGTGGAGACCCCGCAGAGCAGGACTAGGGGTGTTATCTCCTAGGAGAGCCCCGAACCTGGGTAAAGTACGCCGGCGTTCATGTCTACGCCTCATCCCGCTTCCGGGCACCAGCGACGTTCTACTCGCTCCCACCATGATAATCCATCCATTGGCTTATGTTGCACCCAACCCCTGACATTTGGTGCCCACCGTGGGGCGAGGTGCTCCGTCATCCGGAGACCTATTCTGGACGGGAACCCTTTTCCTCCCTGGCGAGCGCAGCCAGCCCGGCATGAGACGGAATCTGCACCGACGCGCTGCATGGCGCTGAAATCGCATGCGCGGCCAGTTGCCTCGCCGATCTTGTCGGCGAGGTCCGCCTCTCCGATGAGCCCGCATCCGACACGGGCACAGGCGGCCCTGAGAGCCTCCTCGCGGGCCTCCTCGATCAACTCCACGTCACCAGCGAGCCAGCTGGGGACTTGGACTCCGTAGGCTCCACCGATCCGATGTTGGTCGACTCCGACACCGCGTCGCTTGACACGTTCCCCACCAACGTGGTGGTCTACGACGAGCCGCTCCCTTGCGCCGAGAGCGGCGGAAGCACCGTCACGGAAGTACTCGTCATTGATCATGGTGAGCACTCCAGCGGGGGTGATTATGACCCGCTCAGCGTGGCGCTGCAAGATCTGCCAGCGCCCATCCCCGAAGATGCCAACACTGAGACGCTGGAGGCACGCCACCTTCAGCTAGTCGAAGGTGCCAAGAAGCTGGCCAGCATGAAACGCCTATTAGAGGCCTACCAGCACGAGATGGACCGTGCTATGGGCGGCACGCCAGCTCCAGCTGGGCCTAGCCGCCTTCGCGCGGTCCAGCAGTGCGGCGTGGCCATCGCCAACCTGTTCAGGCCAAATCGCCCCGTTTATGCCACGGCTGCGGAGAACATCCGAGCCACCTAGGCGGCACCAGACGAGCTGGACAAATTCGAGGGCGAAGAACGTCGCTTGATGACAGAGCGAGTCCAGAGATGCCTTGACGCGGCTGCGGAGCAGAACAAGGCCGGCTGCCGCACTGATGCGCCGCACCGGCAGAATGATGACATGCCTCCCGGCCGAGACCAAGGCGCGACGTCTCAGACGCCGACTGGTGGCGTCCGTGGAAGAAAGGACAAGGAGCCGGCTGCCAGCCACAGTCAGACTCGCATCACCTTAGAGCGCAACCAAGACGGCCGCCCAAGAGCAGTGGAACGACGGGACGACTGTCCGCCTCCTCCCCCTCGTAGGGAAAGGTGAGTCTCCCCACCGCCTGTTGATCACCCGACGCTCGGCGACCGCCTTGGCCGTCGAGAGGGAGATGGAGAGAATGACGCCCGCCAGCGGATCGACCGTCTCCACGGATACCTGGCGCTTGAAGAAGAATATGAGCGGGGTCCGCCGTGTTTCGGCCCCCGCATTCAAGACGAGCCCTTCCCCAAAGGGTTCATGCTCCCAAGAGACACACCCAAATATACCGGCTCCGTGAAGCCGGAAGACTGGCTAGTTGACTACTCCACGTCCGTCAGCATAGCTAATGGCAACAAGCGTGTTGCCGTGAAGTACATTCTGCTCATGCTCTAGGGCACGGCCCGGACATGGCTGAACAGCTTGAGGCCCCGCAGCATCAACAGTTGGGTCGACTGCACCGACGCCTTCGTCCGCAACTTCACCAGCACATACAAGCGGCCACCTAAACTTCTCCAGCTCTCCTTGTGCGTGCAAGGCCCCAACGAGTCAACTCGCAACTACCTCACGCGCTGGGCCGAGCTCCGCAACTCCTGCGAGGGCGTGCATGAGGTGCAGGCCATTGAGTACTTCACTGCAGGATGCCGAGAGGGCACCCTCCTGAAGCACATGCTTCTCTGCGATGAGCCGGAGACCCTCGATGAGCTGCTGATCATAGCAGACAAATATGCCACGGCCGACTCCTCTATGAAGACGGAGATCCTAGTTAGTGCGACAGGCAAGGTGGCTCCTCAGGCTTCCTGAACCCCAGCTGGAGACGCCAGTTGGCGTCAACAGCAGAACAACCACAAGCGCAAAGCCCCACAGCCGGCTTCCACCAGCCGGCAGGTGGCGACTGTCGAAGACCAGCAGCCGGAAGGGCAGCCTCCGCCCAAACGTTAGAAGGGCGTCAAGCCCAACTGGCTGTCAGCTTTCTCATATGAGCATACTTTGGATGGACCCTGCAAATTCCATAGTGGCGCGAAGCCATCCAACCACACCACTCGGAAGTGCCACTGGCTCACCAGGATTGCCAAGGGAGACGATGTTTTGCCTCCCCCACCTGCTGGGCAGCCGCCTCCTCCTCGGCCCCAGCAGCCGGCGGTCAGACCAGTCGGCGTGATACAAGACGAGTACCCAGAAGAGCATGCAACCTATGTCGTGTTCACCAGCGTGGCCGATGATCAACACAGCAGGCGGCTGCAGCAGCAAGAGGTGAATGCAGTAGCATCTGAGACACCAGAGTTCATGCATTGGTCTGAGAAGCCCATCAGCTAGAGCAGAGCTGACTACCCGGAGGTAATACCCAAACCCGGCTCCTATGCCTTGGTTTTGGACGCCACCTTTTCCACGGACAAGCGAGCTGCTCGCTTCTCCAGAGTCCTGATAGATGGTGGTAGTAGCATCAACATCCTGTACAAGGATACCATGGAGAAATTAGGAATCAGACAGAGGCAGCTTCAATCCAGCCGGACAGTGTTCCATGGCATAGTTCCTGGCCTTTCCTGCTCACCAATCGGCAATATTCTAATTGACGTCCTCTATGGAGACAAAGATCATTTCCACTGAGAGTCAATTTGGTTAGAGGTGGTGGAACTTGAGAGCCCATACCACGCGTTACTTGGCCGGCCTGCCCTGGCCCAATTCATGGTTGTCCCCCACTTTGCCTACCTCAAGATGAAGATGCCGAGTTCCAAGGGGATTCTGACCATAACTGGCGACTACAAGAAGTTGTCTGCCTGCGCCGCAGAGAGAAGTCGGCTGGCTGAGTCCCTCGTGATCGCAGCTGAGAAACGGCTCCTTAACCGGGTTGTGGCGATGGCAAGCAAGCAGCCAGAAATGTTGCCCGATCCCAAGGAGTCGGACTCTGAGGGCTCGTTCAAGCCAGCCAAAGAAATGAAGAAGATACCCTTGGACCTAGAGCACCCGGAGAGGTACACTATCATAGGTGCAAACCTTGACAGCAAATAGGAAGGCGAGCTCGTCGATTTCCTTCGTGAGAATTGGGACATCTTCGCATGGTCCCCCAAAGACATGCCAAGAGTCTCGATGGATTTCGCCGAGCACAAATTACATGTTCGGTCCGATGCCAAGCCCGTCAGGCAGCCCTTGCACCGCTTGTCAGAAGAGAAGAGAAGAGAAGAGTTATTGGAGAACAGATAGCCCGGCTGCTAGCAGCCGGCTTCATCATGGAGGTGTTCTTTCTAGAATGGCTAGCCAACCCGGTCCTGGTACTGAAGAAGAACAAGCAGTGGAGAAAGTTTGGGAGGGGAGGCCCCTCATGTAACAATTTGTATTCCGTACTCTGGTGAGCACAACGTTATGCGTGAGTTTAGTCGGTAGCCCAGTGATGGTTCGGTTGATTCGTTCACCTTCCGGCCCTGGCGTGCCCTGAGCGGGCCTGCGAGGGGATGCTACACCTCCGGCGTCCCTCGATTAACCTGCTGATCCTGTGATGAGGACCTGCGGAGAGGGTGCGGAGACAGTGGTCCCGGCTGTAGGCGTGCCTGGCCCGGCCCGGCTCACGAGGGGCTCGTGAGGGGGAGCAGCTGACGCTAGCTTGGGGTGTAAATGCGAAACCAGAACGCGAGAGATTGCTCGAACGAGACTAAACACCCCCTCCCCGAATGCATGCAAGCTTCGAACTCAAATCCAAACCAAAGAAACTTGCCGACAAGGAAGAAGCAAAAAAGCAAAAAGGCAGAAGAAAAGCAAAAAAGCCACGTCCGGCACCTAGTCTAGCCTTCGACGTCTTCTCACCAGCGCAGCGCTAAGTGCTGCCACTGGGCGTGGGCGGGAGCCCCAAGGCCTAAGGCCGGCGCTCCTGAGACTCCGGGGCATGTACAGCCCCACTCATTATTACGTGACAGTGTCACGGGGCGGCGAGCTTCACAGGCACTGGGCCTTCTTCACAGGTACCGGCCTTGCTTCATATAGCCAGATAAGGGCCCCGCCTTGCGCCTCACTCAGCCACCATTGACGGCGACCGGAAACAAAGGACGACGCCAATGGGGTAGAGCGGTTGCCAGTGGTTCCCCCGACAACCACGGGTCCTCCGCCGGGGCAGGCCATGGGGCACCTCCCCGGCAGATGGCCTACCTCCTGAGAACACCGTGACCCATCCGCCGCGAGGGTGAGCCTGGATCTCGGCCCCTTTCCTGCAGCCCCCTGCACCCTCCTCCTGAGGGATAAGAGGCTGCAGCGTTGGGGAAGCCATCCACTGCGGCGACCTGTACCTCCTGCGACCCATGGTTAGTGTAAGCTTGCTCCTGAGGGATGAGTGGTACCCGATAGTTGCTGCTGTCGGCGCGATAGTCGATGCTCTCTCATGGTTCCTGAAAGAGCTCGGCTTCCGGCGCCTCCTCGTCCCAGCCGGGCCCGAGGAACGAGTCGTGACCTTCTTCCAGCTCGCGCCCTTGATCCACCATGCGGGGTACATAGGCCTCCGGGGCGACCACCTCGTGGACCTTGCTGTAGCGCCCCGCATGCCACGCAGTCTGGCTTGGGGCGTCGCCTTGTACGTGATGACGCAGTGGTCCGCCGAGGCCAAAGGCCACGGCGCGCATCCCTTCGCCGGCCTGGGGATGGGCCGGCGTGATCAGCCGCCCGGTGCTGGCGGAGGTGTTGGCGCTGGACCGGCCCTGGGGCCCACCTGAAATCGCGCGGGCACGCATAATGCCGTCGTGCAACATGTCCTGGATCTGGGGCGGCAGCTGGATGTAGAAAGGGGGCGCTCCTGAGGCGGCGGCGTCCAGGAGCTCGGCCACTCGCTCCAACAACACGTCGCGGCCACCTTCCAGCAAGCGGCACCATACTAGCTCTCGGGCCACCGTGAGCGCGGCCCTGGAGTTCGCCTGCTCTCGTCGGGTGTATGGTGCTGGGGTAGCGGCGTGGTTCAAGGCCCTTGCGGCGGCCCGCACCTGCCGTGGCGTTAGGGCAGGCGGCGTCTGGCCGCTTCGCACGCATCCCGCAGCGCCCTGCGAAGCGCGAGCTGCCTGAGGCGCAAGGTTGAGGTCGCCCTGAGAGGGCGACACGGCGTGGGTGGGCCACGCCACCCAGCGGTCGGTGTTGGCAGCCGGGTTGCTTGACATCTGGGTGGCGAAGCGGCGGAATGCGACGCGGAGGAAGAAGGACTCCGGCGCACCCCTACCTGGCACACCAAATGTTGGATTTCGGGTTCCCGCAGACCCTTGAGGTTCGAATACTGGGGTGCGCGCGGAGATCTCTCCCTACCGATCTACGTCCGATCCTCTCGTGCGAACTAAGATGAAAATGATGAACAACACAAGGGACACGAGGTTTATACTGGTTCAGGCCACCGTTGTGGTGTAATACCCTACTCCAGTGTGTGGTGTGGTGGATTGCCTCTAGGGCTGATGATGGACAGTACAACGGAAGAACAGCCTCGCGAGGGGTGTTCTTGAGCTGGTGCAGTGTGTTCTACTTAGTCGCTACTGGGTTTTCTCTCCTCTTCTTCTTCCCCTCTTTTTTCTCTCCTCTCTTTTGTGGAGGCTATCTCTATTTATAGAGGCCCTGGGCCTCTCCCCGAATAATTGAGCGGGAAGGGCACCAACAATTGGCCATTTTGAAGGGGAACATCCAATACAAGTTATCCTGACCAAAGGTGGTCTTCGGCTGCCAAAAGCACTGGTGATGACGCTGTCTTGGGCTCCACGGTGACCTCCGTCTGGCCGTCCGGCTGGTCTTGGTGTCGTTGCACCGGAATGGTAATCTTTGCCTGATACCTTGGCCTATGCTTTCCCCCTTTGCATTAAAGGGGAAACAAGGACCCTGCGCAGGCTGGTGCCCGCCTAGCGCCCGCCTGGCCTTGATCGTCATGGCTTGCGTCATGGGATCCTCGCGAGGTACCCTTGCATTGATCTCTTCGCCTCCTCACGAGCCTGCCTGATGAGGCCGCTCTAGAGGAAACTTCCTGTCATCCGCCCCGCGAGGCTTGGCCCTCGCGAGGGTCTTGACCTTGGGCTGATGAACATGGGCCGCGCTGGGCCCCCACTTTAGCCACGCCGCAGGCCGCAGGTAGGCAAGTCTGGGGACCCCCGTTCCCAGAACACCGACAATCGCGGATTCTCACTGCCTCCCCATCCTTTCTTCCGGGGCTTTTTGAACTTCTTTGGGGCTCAGCTCCACCATTTCACTCCAAACACCATAGTCTATCTGGCCGCTTTTGTGTCAATGTGTGAGAATTTCTTGGGCTGTCGACCGCACTGGGGCCTTTTCAAACACATCCTCACCTGCAGCTCCCAGTCGGTCAAATAGGCCAATCCGAGTGATGATAGGACACACGTGATCCAGATGTGCGGGGGCCTGGGGATCCAGATGAGGAACAAGAGAACCTTCCCAGCAATGATCCTTCCCGACTCGGTCCGGGGTTGCCAATCGACATGGTTTTACTGTAAGGACCATCCGACCTTGGGTCAGTCGACTAGACTTCCTCCCTTTTCTTTGGCTCGAGTGGAGAAGCCTTCCTCCCTGAAGGTGGTCCTAGAAGAGAAGGCGCTGGTCAAGGTGCTGGTCGAGCGGGTCGTCCAACTCGTCCGCGAAGGGGTGACTGGGATGGACCTGCTGGAGGTCTTTCTCGGTCGACGCATCCAACCGCTTCAGGCACGTGATCATCCAATGTGGATGTACTCTGGGCTCGAGGACTCCTCTCGGATCCACCCGGAGGACGTCAGCGAGGATATCTTGGAGAAGTGGCTGATGGGAATCACCAGCAACAAAGACAACCCTCGGGTGTCTAGGAGGGTGATTCCGTTCGACCACTCGCGTCAGCCGGAGCAGGTATGATTCTGTTTTATCAAGTATCTTTCCGATTCACTATGTGACACCTTGTTGACGGTCGACTGTACTCCTTTTGCTCATTGTTCTTTCAGGCTCTCATTGACATGTACTCGATGCCCAACGGAGTGCAGGAGCAAGACGTCGAGGAGGGAGCGAGAGGGGGCGGTAGCGGCGAGTGGCAATCGGATGCAGAGGAGGATGAGGAGAGCGATGACTCGAGCGATGACGAAGAAGTCGACTCGCCTCCTCGCAGAGAGAGGAGATCCAAGCACGCACACGACCCGTCAAGCACCCTGGACATGGCGACCGCGCTGACTGGGCAGTCTTCGAAGCACCCCCGGACGTCTTCTCCAGCACCGATTGAGAAGGCCCCAAAGCAGCCCAAGGTTGTGCCGCCTCCAGCTCCAAAAACACCGAAGGCCACCTCCTCCAAACTGCCCAAGGCTTTGCCCAGGATCAAAGTGACCGTCCCTACCATCTCCGGGTAATCATCTGACTTGTTCTTTTCGTCGACTCGAGCAACAGAACATAACCGACTGAGTACGGACACTTGCAGAGCTCCTACATTGGGAACCTCTTCCCTCCAGTATCGAGACGAGGAGATGGAAGACGCGGTTACCTCTAACCCAGGTAGAAACTCTTATGATCTTGTTCTTGATTCCTTGGTCGATTGCATTCTAGCGGTTCACTTGGGGTCAAATGATCTGTCTTGCAGCTCCACCCAACGTCATCGATCTTCCAGATGACGATGAAGATGTGGCTCTTATGCCCAGGAAGAGCAAGAAGGTAGCAGCCGGCAAGATGTCTCGGAAAGGGCCAACAACAACGCCACCCGTCTATCAACCTGAAGACGCAGGCAGGGCCTCTGTAACCTTCGCTGCACCCTTGTCGAGTGAGCACCCCGCGCCGTCGACTGCACCGGTGATTCCTTTAGTCGTCCAACTCCACGCCACGGAGCTCGAAGGTGCCACACCTGGGCCGTCTGCTCTCTTCTTCACCAGCTACCCCGTCCCGGACAACCAGTCGAAAGCAGCTGCAGAAGCCATCCGACAGGCTGACCTGATGATGGAGCGGATGAAGATGGTGCATGAGAATAGCCAGGCTGCCTATGATGCCAGCGCTGCTCTCCGGGCCAATGTCCAGGTAAGTAGACTTTTCGATTGCTCTTGTTCTATCAGGATATGCTACCCGAAAAATTTTCTTCTACACAATCTCCTGTTATTTGCGTCAAAACAGTGCACCCACTAGGTGTTTTATTGTCTTTGGTAGTTGCGTTCTTCCACTCAGTCTGGGCGAGTAGGATCTGAACCGGTGGGGGCACGCTAAGTGTACCCACTGGGTGTAGTCCCCGAGACTGCAGTCGACTGCAGGCAGTCGACTGGGGTTTGAACAACTTTTTTTTGACTTGATCCGGGCGGACCGGTCGAGTTGGTTTTTAATCAGCGGGGGCACGCCAAGTGCACCCGCTGTGTGCAGTCGGCTGGGGTCTCAAGTGACTTCCTTAGGTTTTATTCACTCGCAAGTAAACAACCTTTGATCTTGTCGACTGACCCGTCTTTTGCCTTCTGCAAAAGTCTTCTACTCTTATTTCCAAGTTTGCTGAACTTGAGGAGAAGTAGAGGCAACTCAACCTCGACTTGGAATTGGCCCAGCAGAATCTGAAGAAAGCTCAAGACGAAGCTGCTGGTATGGAAGGTAACTGCCTGTCGACTGTCTTTCAATATATTTCTTCGATCTCTTGTTTGATTCGATTGCTTATTTTGCAGAGAAAATGAAGTTGGCTTTGGAGAAGAAGGACTCGGACCTTGCCACCGCGCAAAAAGCAGCCCAAGATAAAACTGCTCTCGCAGACGAGAAGCTGGCTTCAGTTGGGACGCTGGAAGGGGAGGTGAACAGGCTGAAATCTTGCCTCAATGAACCTAACCAAGAAGTGACTAGTCCGCAGAGGGACAAGGTGGCCCTGAATGAAAAGCTGGAGTCCGCGATCCGCAAGAGGAATGACACGGAAGCTTATCTGAGGACTCTTGCCAAGAAGCTCTATCTCACGCTGGAAGGTATTTCTTTTAAACCGACTGCGTTGATGCTTGCGAACGGATCCTTCTCAGTCGACTCACTAATTTTTGGCTATAGAATTCTGCCGAGACATTGACGAGGAAACTGGAAAGGTTGAGACGGGTCTGGACCCTATCGCTTCTCTAGTTTGCGACGAAACTGCAATGAACGTGCTCCGACTGGAGTCCCGTATCGCCAGCGCCACAAGCTACCTCGTGCGCCTGAAGGAGGTAGTCTCCCGAATCGACTCATCGCTTTGGCCAAGGGCGACGCTTCAAAATGACCTGGAATCCCTGATGGCTCGACTGAACCAGATCCCTGACCGACTGCAAGAATGGAAGAAGTCCTCCGCCCCGTGTGGTGCTGACGTGGCGCTGTCCTTGGTGCGAGTCCACTGCAAGGAGGCTCGTGAAGACAAGCTGGCCGCGATCAAGGTCGCTAACACCAAAAAGCATGACTTCCAGTCCTTCATGGAACCTTTCATCACTGCTGCTACTAGGATCGCGGATGGGATCGACCTGGACGAATTCGTCAAGCCTGCTAGCCCTCCTCCTGCCGAGTGAACAAACATATGAGACTTGAATCTGCTTTAAATTTGTCTCAGAATGCCGAGTGGTTGCTGTAACCGTTAAACTCCTTCGGGCTTGATGCTCGAATACTTTTGGTTTGCTGCTTGGAACTTTAGGATTTATCCGAATTTGGTTTATCTCCGAATACACTTGTGTTTTGCCTTGGAATGGGCTTTGTTCACTGCTCGGAATAGTCTTTGCGCTGGAGATGCAGCTTTGAAGTGGTGGCTCCAGTCGACCTGCACCTCGTCGTCCTTGCGGATAGGGATGGAGCGCACGTTGTACTTGTGACGTAGCTCCGAAGGAGAAGGTTGCAGTCGACCTGCACCTCGTCGTCCTTGGGGATAGGGATGGAGCACATGTTGTACTTATGTCGTAGCTCCTAAGGGGAAGGTTGCAGTCGACCTGTACCTCGTCGTCCTTGCGGATACGGATGGAGCGCACGTTGTACTTGTGCCGTAGCTCCAAAGGAGAAGGTTGCAGTCACCCTGCACCTCGTCGTCCTTGCGAATAGGGATGGAGCACACGTTGTATTTGTGGCGTAGCTCCGAAGGAGAAGGTTACAGTCGACCTGCACCTCATCGTCCTTGCGAATAGGGATGGAGCGCACGTTGTATTTGTGGCGTAGCTCCGAAGGAGAAGGTTGAAGTCGACCTGCACCTCGTCGTCCTTGCGGATAGGGATGGAGCGCACGTCGTACTTGTGGCGTAGCTCCGAACCTCCGAGTGGGAGGGTCTCTCCCCACTCGGTAGGATTTTACAAACTTAGGCGAGTACTAGACTGCAGCTAAGCCCCCGAGTGGGAGGGTTGCACTCCACTTGGTAGGATTTTTTAAACTTAGGCGAGTACTGCACTGCAGCTAAGCCCCCGAGTGGGAGGATTGTTCTCCACTCGGTGGGATTTTTTCAAACGTAGGCGAGTACCGGACTACAGCTAAGTCTCCAAGTGAGAGAACTTAGGCGAGTACTGGACTGTAGCTAAGCCCCCGAGTGGGAGGATTGCTCTCCACTCGGTGGGATTTTTTCAAACTTAGGCAAGTATCGGACTGCAGCTAAGTTTCCAAGTGAGAGAACTTAGGCGAGTACTAGACTGCATCTAAGCCCCCGAGTGGGAGGATTGCTCTCCACTCGGTGGGATTTTTTCAAACTTAGGCGAGTACCGGACTGCAGCTAAGTTTCCAAGTGAGAGAACTTAGGCGAGTACTGGACTGCAGCTAAGCCCCCGAGTGGGAGGATTGCTCTCCACTCGGTGGGATTTTTTCAAACTTAGGCGAGTACCGGACTGCAGCTAAGTCTCCGAGTGAGAAAACTTAGGCGAGTACTGGACTGCAGCTAAGGCCCCGAGTGGGAGGATTGCTCACCACTCAGTAGGATTTTCTTTTGAACTTAGGAGAAACGGATCCGCGGCTATGCCTACCCACTGGGGGATTTTGGAGGTAAATAAAAGCAACAACAATCATGCGAGAAGACTGAAAAGCTCTTGTCTTTGATGAACAAATTACAAAGGTATTTCTTATTACATTTTATTCGAATGAGTGCTTAACTATAAAAGGGGCGGAGCAGCTCCGTGTTCCAAGCCCGTGGCTCGTCTTTCTGATGTTCAACACTGTAAAGAAGGGGCCATACCAAGTCGGGGCGAGCTTGTGTGGTTTCTGTTGATCCACTCAAAGAACCAGGTCTCCTTCTTGAAAGGCTCGACCCCTCACATTTCTGGCGTGTAATCGACGCAAGTCTTGCTGATAAATGGTCAACCGGATCAAGGCCATCTCTCTTTCCTCCTCTAAGAGATCGATTGAATCTTGTCGGGCCTGCTCTGCTTCCTCTTCAGAGAAGAGCTCGACTCGGGGTGCGTTGTGTAGCAGGTCACTTGGCAGAACAGCTTCGGCTCCATAGACTAAGAAGAAAGGACTTTGTCCGGTCAACCGATTAGGAGTTGTCCTTAAACCCCACAGAACTGATGAAAGTTCATCAACCCAAGCGCCTGCTACGTGTTTGAGATCATGCATCAGTCGGGTTTCAGTCCTTTGAGAATTAGTCCATTGGCTCTTTCTGCTTGTCCGTTCGACTGCGGGTGAGCGACTGAAGCATAGTCGACTCGTGTGCCTTGAGAAGCGCAGAAAGCTCTAAAATCATCAAAATCAAAGTTCGACCCATTGTCCATGATGATGCTATGTGGAACTCCATATCTGAATGTCAATTCTCTGATAAAACTGACAGCGGTGCTGGCCTCAAGGTTCTTGATAGGTTTAGCTTCGATCCATTTGGTAAACTTGTCGACTGCAACGAGCACATGAGTGAAGCCGCTTGTCGGTGTCAAAACCGGCGGATCTCGGGTAGGGGGTCCCGAACTGTCCGTCTAGGCGGATGGTAACAGGAGACAAGGGACACGATGTTTTTACCCAGGTTCGGGCCCTCTCGATGGAGGTAAAACCCTACTCCTGCTTGATTAATATTGATGATATGGGTAGTACAAGAGTAGATCTACCACGAGATCAAGGAGGCTAAACCCTAGAAGCTAGCCTATGGTATGATTGTTGTATGATGAAGTTGTCCTACGGACTAGAACCCTCCGGTTTATATAGACATCGGATAGGGTTAGGGTTACACAGAGTCGGTTACAATGGTAGGAGATCTTGAATATCCGCATCGCCAAGCTTGCCTTCCACGCCAAGGAAAGTCCCATCCGGACACGGGACGAAGTCTTCAATCTTGTATCTTCATAGTCCTGGAGTCCGGCTGAAGGTATAGTCTGGCTACCCGAACACCCCCTAATCCAGGACTCCCTTAGTAGCCCCTGAACCAGGCTTCAATGACGACGAGTCCGGCGCGCAGATTGTCTTCGGCATTGCAAGGCGGGTTCCTCCTCCAAGTCCTTCAAGAATATTTTAAACAAGGATAGTGTCCGGCTCTGCAAAATAAGTTTCCACATATTCCCATAGAGAGAATAATATTAACACAAATCTAATCTGTTGACGTATTCCGCAATGTGACATCACACTACGGCCAAGTCCTTTACTTGAATCATATTTACTTTTCCACCTCAGCACATTTTGTGAGGCGGTTTCCTTGGCACGTCTTGTCAAAGCCGAGATCGTGTTCCCCCTTTTACGGGATTCTCATCAATACGGACGTGGGTAACCCAATCGTGCCCGTTAGCACATTTCCTCGATTAAAGGCGAGTCCCAAACGGTTACGGGAGGGGCTCTTGGTATTCAACCTCTTATAAAGAGACCAAGGCCTTACTCCTTTTTCCAATCTCAAACAAGTTCACCCGTCGCCTCGAGTTCCAACACCCTAGGCCCAGATTGCAGGCGCTTCGGACCTTTGACAATGTCCGGCTCTGACCTTAAAGGCCGATGGACGCCCTCCTCCATCACGGAGGAGGACGTGCTAAAGTTGAGAGAGGCTAAGTTCCTGACCGGTGAAATTTCACATAGGTTGCCTGCTCAAGGGTAGGCCATCTCTAGTCCCCAGCCCGGTGAGAGCGTGGTGTTCATGTCTCACTTCCTTTGGGGGTTAGGCTTCCCAATGGATTCCTTCGTGAGGGGGCTGCTGTTTTATTACGGGCTGGAATTCCATGACTTAGCTCCGTAGTCCTTCCTCCATATTTCCTCATTCATCGTCGTGTGTGAGGCGTTCCTCCGTGTTACCCCTCACTTCGGATTATGGCTCAAGACTTTTAAAGTGGAGCCAAAGATGATCGAGGGATGACACGCAGAGTGCGGAGGCGCTCTTATAAGCAAGAATGCTGATGCTCCATGGCCCGAGGGCTCTTTTCACGAGGAGCTTGGCTTGTGGCAACGAGAGTGGTTCTATATCACCGCTCCCAGGGGCACCAAGTGGGTGGCGCTTCCTGCCTTTCGCTCGGGTCCCCCACCACGGCTAACGTCATGGGTCAGATAAGGGTTAGATTGGGGGTTACCCAAAGACGTGCCCTTGTTGCAGGGCCGCATTAGGGATCTCTTAGAAGGAGACCTCAGCCTGGTCAAGGTGACGCAGGTCATGTTGATTCACCGGATACTGCCCGGCAAACGTCGCTCCCTTCGCCTGTGGGAGTTTAATCCAGAGGGACCACGCGCTCTCCAGAATTTCATGGGCGCAACGCCCGTGCAGATGTATAAACTGTTCTTTGGATCACAAATGATGTGTCCGGATTTGACCGAGGACGCAGGCCAAAGCTGCAATCGCCCGGATACCCAAGTAAGTAACCTTGTGCCCGGACCTGCTATCCATATAATCGTCATAAACTTGCCACTAAAAGAGCTGTCCTTTTAAACAGGAGTGGATAGCGAAGGCAAAGCTGATCAGGTGTCCGGCTCCGCTTCCCGAAACCAGGCCGGATCCCATGCTTGTCAAAATGTTGAAGATAATGCCTTTGGAGGGAAGTAAGTGGAACGACAAGGGAACTATGGCCTCCTCGAAGGAGGCTGCTCCGAAGGGAGGAACCAACAATTCCTCTCCTAAGGGGAAGAAGAGGGCCACCTCTGACGACCCGGAGACCATGGCCTCGAAGCGGGGGAGAAAATCCTGGTCAGAGGGTCCGATGCCGGGGAGTTCCTCGGCCGAACTACGCCCTCAAAGGGCTCAGCCCTCCAGCGAGCCGTAAGTAGAGAGAGGTTTTCCTTTTGAGGGATGAGAGAAATCCTTGATTTATATCTGAGAAGATTAACCGAAATTTTACCTTGTAGCTCGGACCTCAGCCCTTCTCAGCAGAGCTCGTCTTCGGGGGATCTTCTTGCGGAGATGATGGAGAGCGGGACGCCTCCCCCTGCCGTACCGCCTAGCAAGGCGGGCGACCTTGAGGTGTCGTCGCGAAGAGTTTCTCTGAATCCGGCAGGGGCAGAAGATAGCTATGTGGCCCCCCAAGGTTCTCCACGTCCGGCCTTCGAAAGAGGCCATAGGACAAGTCCGGCACCGTCTGGTGCTCGGCCGGAGGAGCTAAAGATTCTGCTGGGGCGAGCTTCTATCTCAGAGGAGCACCATGCATTGATGGGCACGGTGATTGAAAGGATTTCATCCACAGAAAGTGGATTGCATGAGGCCGTCAAAAGTTTACTGACGGGTTTTGAGGTACGTTAGATAATGTACACTTTTGTCAGTTGCGCATAAGTAAGATGCGCCCTGTGTAGATAGTAGCCCCTGAGACTCTGCGTGTTGTCAAGAAACGACGGCACGCAGAGGATCATAATCCCAGGTCTAAGATGTCGCCTCTGAATGTAGGTGGCGAGGTGTCCGGAATCAAGCCGAACTGATGATTTGGCCGAACTAAAGCGGCAACTGGACGTGGCAGATGCCGACATAGCGCTTGTCAACAAGCGGCTTGATGAGGCTCAAGGTATGTAATTCCTCGGGCGGCATCAGGTAAGAGGAGCTTCATGCCAGTGTCTTACAATGTGTGTGCTTGACGCAGATGGTACGGCCGCCATGGAGAATCTTAGGGCAGAACTTGCCCGAGCTAAGGAGCAAGCCAGAAAAAGCGATGCGGCTGCCGAGAAGGCCCTTGAAGAGCTGAGAGCTGAACAGGCTGCTCACTGCCGAAGCAAAGAAGAGATGGCCGAGATGGCCGAGAAGTTAAAGAGCGCTGCAGACCGTTGCAAAATTCTTGAGAAAGAAGACCGGGCGAGATAGACGGACTTAGAGAATGCCGTTGCCGATGCCAAGGACGCTCGCTCTGCGATGAGAGCTGCGAAGGAGGAGCTGCGTCAGGCCGAACAGATTGCGGCTGGAAAGCCCTTTATGCTGCAGAGGAAGTTTTGCGATCCGAAGTTTGCTCCGTTGGACCGGATGTGGAGTGTGGAGGACACCTATCTGGATTTGGCAGCAAGTGCTGCTGATGCGACCGAACACTTTCGAGATCTAAAAGATCGCGAAGTGGAAAAGCTTTTCTGGTCACAGTTCCACAATCCAGAGCGTCCATTGGCAGTGGACGATTGCCTGGCTCAATGGGCCAAACTGAATAGATTGTCCGGACTCGCCATGAAGTACGTCATGGGTCATCTGTGGCCTGGGAGATCGGAGCCGAATAGTTATTTCAGCTTGCTGCAGCAATTCCTTGATGCGGTGCCGCGTATCAATGCGATGAAGAGGTCAGCATACATAGAGGGCACACAGATGGCTCTTGCCCGTGTCAAGACATACTGGGCAGAGATGGAGACCACCGTTGTTGCGTCCCGAGATTCGGACAAAAGTCGAGTACCCTCCGAGCACTATTTTCAAGAAGTCCTTGAAGGAGCTCGTGTAATAGAGACACAGTGCTCGAAGGATGCTATGTTATGATAGCATATGTAATTATAAAGCAATATTTTGATAAATTGTAGTGGCCTTTTATACTTGTGCCTTCAAGTATTGGGAACACCTCCTGTGCGGCCATTTTAAGATATATATATATATATATAATCTGAAAGATGGCAGTCGTTGGCTTCAGCCCCCACGCACATAGTGCGGGGGTGCTCGCAGAAGACGCATTTTCACACTTAACCCAACGTCTTGGTCCTACAAAGGAGGTGATAGCGTAGCGGGCCAGGCAACCGGACTATAATGCTTTAACACTTTCACTTAGCCATAGGAGCTTGACAGTGGGACTATTTAGGTAGCCCCTTGGTGGCGACTGCGCTCACCGGAGTTCGGGGCGCGTATGTGCCTGGCCGGGAAACGACCCTTCGTTAAAACGGAGGAATCCAATAGATTCCGATAGGTCATCGGGTGGATGACCAGTCTCACGCTACATCATGACAGTCAGTTTTCGGCTTTCTCTACTGAGGCGCTCGCCCGGCCTAACCGGGGCACAACCGCAGTAGTTCTCCTGGTGCTACCTTAGCCGATAGAGCGGAACGTAAGGTAGCCGAACTCAGGAGCCGGGCAACCCAACAGTTGACCAAAGACATGATTCGGAGCTGATGCATATAATGCCAAAACCGGCGACGCCGAACACTCCCTAAGGTGTTCGGTCTTTATGAGTGCGGGCAAAACAACACTCTTTATTAAAAAGCCCCTAGTGTCCAGGTACGCGCAAAAATTCTGACGTGGCCACATGCCAAGACGCCAGCCTCCTCCTTGGTTATATCAGAGAAAACCAGGGGATATGTAGCAACAAGAGAGAGTAAAAAAGGTTTACGCAGGGTCTTAATCTAAAAAGAATCCTTAGGACGGGTCCCTACTGCACGTCTGCGCCCGTGTCTCCGTTGTGCCGTATCCTGGACGGGCGCCGCACGACGTTCATCTGCGAAAGAGAGGAACTGAGCTAAAAATGGGTCGTGCCGAACAAAAGTTTAAAATAAGCAAACTATAAAGTAAAATATATAGAACTGAGCTTTATTGTCTCTTATTGTATATGTACGGAGCCCCTAGTGCGGGAGTATATGGCCACTAAGCCTGCATCAATGATGATTTTGTACCGAACTCGTCTATCCGCGTTCGTGGTCTTTAATGACCTATTCCGAAATTTTTGCCGATGAAGTAATTTTACTGTGGGGCTGTCAAAGTGGCCGCACAGTCCTCCGCTTGGGGGAGGAGCACATCAATGCTTCCCCTTCAAAGAGATGATGCCTCGTGGACCGGGCATCTTAAGCGTTAGAGATGCATAGTGCGGTATTGCGTTAAAGCGGGCGAAAGCTTCGCATCCCAGTAGTGCTTGATAGTGACTGGAGAATGGGACGATGTGGAAGGTCAGCTTTTCACGGCGGAAGTTATCGGTAGAGCCGAATATAACTTCGAGCCAGAGAAAACCCATGCAACGGGTGTCCGGACCAGGCGTGACCCCTTGAAAGGCGGTTTTTCTGCGGCGGATTCTTGCTGGGTCTATCCCCATGTGGCGGATTGTGTCCTGATATATCAGGTTTAGTCCACTGCCGCCGTCCATAAGGACATTTGAAAACCGGAGTCCGCCAATTATTGGATCGAGTACCAAGGCAGTCCCTCCTGCGTTCCTGATACTTCTAGAATAATCCAGCTGATCAAAGATGATTGGTTTTGACAACCAATGGCGGGACCCCTTTGGGATAGGTCGTGTGGTGCGTGCCTTTATGGGCGCCGCATGTTTTGTTATGTGAAGTAAGTTTACTGCTTTTACTTCTTGTGGGAAGTTCTTTTGTTTCCTGGTGCTCTGCTTTTGGGGTTCGTCCTCGTCTTCGCTTGGTGTGTCGAGCCCCTTGTGTTCGGCATTGAGTCTGCCGGATTGTTTGAAAACCCAACAATCTCTGTGGGTATGGTTAGCAGGCTTACCGAGAGTACTGTGTATTTGACATATCCTGTCCAGGATTTTGTTTAAGTTGGATGGATCATCCCTGTTGTCCTGGAGGGGTGGCTTTCTCTGATTCTATCGTGAGCTTTTGAATCCGGTTGACTGCCGTGCTCTTAGGAATTTTTTCCTTAGTCCGGACAGGTCCTTGTTGCATCGCGGTTTTCCATTTCCATCCCTAGTTTTGGATGTACTTGGGTCGCTGGGGCTGCATCTTGCCAACCAGCTGTCCTCTCCTGCACAAAAGCGGGTCATGAGGCTTGTTAGTGCGGCCATTGTTCTTGGCTTTTCTTGGCCGAGGTGTCTGGCGAGCCATTCGTCTCGGACGTTATGCCTGAAAGCTGCTAAGGCTTCGGCGTCCGGACAGTCGACTATCTGATTCTTTTTAGTGAGGAATCTATTCCAGAATTGCCGAGCTGATTCTCCGGGCTGTTGAGTTATGTGACTAAGATCGCCTGCATCCGGAGGGCGGACATTGGTCCCTTGAAAATTTGCTCGGAAAGCGTCCTCGAGTTCTTCCCAACATCCGATTGTGTTTTCAAGAAGGCTTTTAAGCCAATGCCGGGCTGGCCCTTTAAGCTTAAGGGGTAAGTATTTTATGGGGTGGAGGTCATCTCCTCTAGCCATATGTATGTGGAGGTCATCTCCTCTAGCCATATGGCGTGGAGGTCAACTCCAGGGTCTGTTGTTCCATCATATGCCTCTATGTTTACGGGTTTGAATCCCTCTGGAAATTCATAGTCCAGGACCTCATTGGTGAAACATAGGGGGTGTGCAGCGCCCCTGTATTTGGGTGTGCCGGATTCTGATGATGGCTTTATTGCATTGCTTACGAGAGCTTGCTTTCTTGGCCCGTAAATGGACCTGACTGGGCCCTGATGCAAATCCTTAAGTGGGTCGCATGCCGATTTAAGTGCGGCACCGCTTGCCGCTTTATGGTGGCCATGGGGTCGTCTATCTGACCGTGTGGCTTTCTTATTTTTTGAATGCGAGGGCTCTAGGGCCTCTTCGTCGAATTCGGGCAGTAGCTTTCTCTTCGGATAGCTTTTAGTGCGGCGACTGTCGCCGTATTTATCTGCGGTATTGATTACTTTACTCCATCGGATCCTGAGTGCATCTTCCGCCGTTTTTAGCTTCTGCTTCTGCTTTTTCAGCCTGTGTGCTGTTGAAACGAGCCTCTTGTGGAGATTCTTCTGCTTCATGGGTTTATCCGGCGTAAGGTCGTCCGGAGTGCTGTTTTCGCCGGGGGAGGGATGTTCAGTTTCTCTATCCGTGTTTCCCTGTTTGGACGGTTTCTCTATGGCCTGCTCGTCGTGTACCGGCTCATCCTGCTCTATGGCTGGGTCTTTATCGAGGCGGGGCTTGGGTCGGCGTTTACGCCGACGCTTTGATTGCTTTTCGAGGGATCGGTCCCCCGTTCCATCCCCTTTTTCCTTGTTGTCGTTTCCTTTAGGGGTATCCACCATGTACACATCGTGAGATGGGGTAGCTGTCCAATGCCCTATGGGCGTTGGCTCATCTGTATCTCCTACATCGTCGTCCATGCTGTCGATGTCTGCAGAGTCGAAGTTGAGCACATCATTTAAATTGTCGACAGTGGCTACCAAGTGGTTGGTGGGTGCGCTTTGAATTTCTTCATCATCCGTATCCCATCCTCGCTGACCGTAGTCCGGCCAGGGCTCTCATGATAAAGAGAGAGACTTTAGAGAATTCAGGATGTCGCCAAAAGGCGAGTGCTGAAAGATGTCCGCGGCGGTGAACTACATTATCGGCGTCCAATTGGATTCGATCAGCAGGGGCGCGGGGGGTTTGGTGTTCGGAGAGGAATCCGGCTCCTTGGAGTCACGGGCCATGCGGAACGCGGGGCTAACGTTCGGCTCGATCGCCTTTGAGATCGTAGCCCCCAAGGTGACGTCCAACCGCTCATCCTCGATTGGCTCAATAGCCTCCGGATAAAGGGTCGGAACCGGTGCTTGTGCGGCCTCCAGGGCACTGTTTGGCGGCAGAGCTAGATCATGCCCCTTGACACAGTGCGGCACGCTCAGCTGTGGCTTGAATCCGTCGAAGATCGAATCCCTGCGGGTGTCTGCCGTGTAGTTTAAGCTTCCAAACCTGACCTGATGGCTAGGGGCGTAGCTTTTGATCTGCTCCAGGTGGCCAAGCGAATTGGCCCGCAATGCGAAGCCGCCGAAGACGAAGATCTGTCCGGGGAGAAAAGTCTCACCTTGGACCGCATCGTCGTTGATGATCAAAAGAGCCATCGAGCCCAAAAGTGATGACACAGAGGAACTCTCAATGAAAGCACCAATGTCGGTGTCAAAACCGGCGGATCTCGGGTAGGGGGTCCCGAACTGTCCGTCTAGGCGGATGGTAACAGGAGACAAGGGACACGATGTTTTTACCCAGGTTCGGGCCCTCTCGATGGAGGTAAAACCCTACTCCTGCTTGATTAATATTGATGATATGGGTAGTACAAGAGTAGATCTACCACGAGATCAAGGAGGCTAAACCCTAGAAGCTAGCCTATGGTATGATTGTTGTATGATGAAGTTGTCCTACGGACTAGAACCCTCCGGTTTATATAGACACCGGATAGGGTTAGGGTTACACGGAGTCGGTTACAATGGTAGGAGATCTTGAATATCCACATCGCCAAGCTTGCCTTCCACGTCAAGGAAAATCCCATCCGGACACGGGACGAAGTCTTCAATCTTGTATCTTCATAGTCCTGGAGTCCGGCTGAAGGTATAGTCCGGCTACCCGAACACCCCCTAATCCAGGACTCCCTCACCGCTCCTGCGAGTTCTCAGTGGTCCAACCATATCCAGTCCCCAAACAGCAAAGGGCCAGATAAGGGGGATGGTCTTGAGGGCTAACGCTGGCTTGTGAGACATGTCGGAGTAAAACTGGCAGTCTTCACATCTGTCGACTATATCTTTCGCCATTTCATTTGCTCGTGGCCAATAGAATCCAGCTCGGTATGCTTTAGACACGATGGCTCGAGAGGACGCATGGTGACCACAGGTCCCCGAGTGGATGTCATTGAGGATCATTCGACCTTCTTCTGGTGTTATGCATTTCTGACCGACTCCAGTCACGCTTTCCCTGAACAGTTGTCCTTTTATCAAAGTAAAGGCCTTGGTCGACAGACGATCTGTCGAGGCTCTTCCTCATCCCCTGGGAGTTCTTTCCTGAGGATGTACGCAATGTACGGCACTGTCCAGTCTGGAGTAATGGTCAGAACCTCCATGATCAGGTCGACCACGGCTGGGACCTCGACTTCAGTCGGGTCTGTGGCGCTCTTAGGCTGCGGGGGCTCTTCAGTAAAAGGATCTTCCTGAACTGTCGGCGTGTGAATATGCTCCAATAACACATTGCTGGGAATGGCTTCTCTCTTGGAACCTATCTTTGCCAAGTCATCGGCTGCTTGATTTTTCAGTCGGGGTATGTGATGGAGCTCTAACCCCTCAAACTTCTTTTCCAGCTTCCTCACCGTGTTGCAGTAACCAGTCATGGCTGGGCTTCTTATGTCCTACTCCTTCATCACTTGATTGACTACCAAATCTGAGTCACCGTAGACCATGAGGTGACGGACGCCGAGTGAGATGGCCATGCACAACCCATTCAGGAGTGCTTCATATTCTGCTTCATTGTTCGAGGAATCAAAGTGAATCTGGATGACATATCTGAGTCTGTCTCCTCGGGGAGATACCCGTACTACCCTAGCACCAAAACCATTCAGCATTTTGGATCCGTCAAAGAACATGGTCCAGTGCTCCGAGTGAACTTGAGTTGGCAGTTGCTGTTCGATCCACTCTGCGAGGAAATCTGCTATTGCTTGGGACTTGATAGCTTTCTTTGCCTCAAACTTGATATCTAAGGGAAGGAGTTCAATCGCCCATTTTGCCACTCGACCAGTTGCATCTCTGTTGTGCAGAATCTCTAACAATGGAGCGTCGCTGACGACTGTAACAGAGTGATCAGAGAAATAGTGTGCAACCTTCTTCATGGTCATGTAAATCCCATAGACGAGCTTCTGGTAGTGCGGATATCTCTGCTTTGACGGAGTCAGGACTTCAGAAATATAATAAACTGGGCGCTGAACTTTATAAGCTTTTCCTTCTTCTTCCCACTCGACCGTAAGTACTGTACTGACGACTTGTCCAGTGGCTGCTCTATAAAGCAGTAAAGGCTCTTTGCTGATTGGAGCAGCAAGCACCAACTGGGTGGAAAGCAGGGCTTTTAGCTCTGCAAATGCTGCATCAGCTTCTGGGGTCCACTCGAACTTATCGGATTTCTTCATCAGTCGGTAAAGAGGCAGCGCCTTTTCACCCAGGCGAGAAATGAATCGACTTAGGGTGGCCAAGCAACCAGTAAGCTTCTGGACATCATGCACACGCACAGGGCGTTTCATTCAGAGTATAGCACCCAGTTTCTCTGGGTTAGCATCGATCCCTCGTTTGGAAACTAGGAAACCGAGTAATTTTCCGCCTGGAACTCCAAATGTGCACCTTGATGGACTGAGCTTGATATCATACCTTCTGAGGCTGGCAAAGGTTTCAGCAAGGTCAGTCAGCAGGTCGGAACCTTTACGTGACTTTACCACAATGTCATCCATGTATGCTTCTACATTCCGACTGATCTGAGTGAGCAGACACTTCTGAATCATCCGCATGAATGTGGCTCCAGCGTTCTTCAAACCGAATGGCATTGTGACATAACAGAAGCACCCAAACGGGGTGATGAAAGCTGTCTTTATCTCATCGGGTCTGTACAGACGGATCTGGTGGTACCCGGAGTAGGCATCCAAAAAGGACAAACGCTCGCACCCCGCAGTCGAGTCGACTATCTGGTCGATGCGAGGGAAAGGAAAGTGATCTTTCGGGCATGCCCAATTGATATGCTTGAAGTCAATGCACATGCGAAGTGAGTCGTCCTTCTTTGGGACCATGACAACATTGGCTAACCACTCGGAGTGGTAAATCTCTCGGATAAACTCAGCTGCCAAAAGCTGAGCCACCTCTTCACCGATTGCCTTTCTCTTCTGTACGGCGGACCGTCGAAGATGTTCTTTGACTTGTTTCACTTTTGGGTCGATTCGTAAATGATGCTCAGCCAGTCCCCTGGGAACACCCATCATGTCAGAAGGCTTCCATGCAAAGATGTCCCAGTTCTCACGGAGGAACTGGATGAGCACTTCTTCCTATTTGGAGTCGAGTGTGGTTGAAATGTGAGTCGGAGCAGCATTGGGCTCTGTCGGGTGAATGTGAATCGACTTCATTTCACCAGACGTCTGGAATGCTGAATCTGTGGCTGGCTTCTTGGCTCGGAACAAATCACTCGGATCTGCATTTTTCTGGTATTCTTGTAATTCTACCACGGCCATCTGAGCATCGGCAATCTTTGAACCCTTCTGGAAGCACTCTTCTGCCTTCTTCTGATTACCAGAGATAGTGATCACCCCTTTGGGACCAGGCATCTTCAATTTGAGGTACACGTAACATGGTCGAGCCATAAAGCGTGCATAAGCTGGCCTGCCCAGAATGGCATGATAGGCACTCTAGAAATCCACAACTTCAAATGTCAACCTTTCTTTGCGGTAATTCTTGGAATTGCCGAAAACCACGTCGAGAGCAATCTGGCCGAGTGATGCAGCCTTCTTGCCTAGAATGACCCCATGGAAACTCATATTGATCTTGCTGAGTCTGGACATCGGAATGCCCATTCCCTTCAACGTCTCTGCATACAGTATGTTCAGGCCACTGCCACCGTCCATCAGGACTTTTGTCAGTCGAGTGCCTTCGACCACCGGGTCGACCACCAGTGCTTGCCTCCCAGGGGTGGCTATGTGCGCAGGATGATCAGACTAGTCGAATGTAATGGCAGTCTATGACCACTTCAAATAACTGGGTGTCACCGGAGCGACCATGTTCACTTCTCTGTTGATGAATTTCAATCAACTTTTGCTCTTAACGTGTAACATCCCAAATTTTCAATTTGGAATGTTATACATTAGATCATCATGCATATCATATTTTATTTTGCTTTTGGTTTTGATCCTAGAAAATCTTAAGCAACTCAAGGACCCACGGAGAGAGTTGGGGATTTCGTTATTTACATATTTGAGTTTTCTCAAATTATGTAAACAGGATCATTTGATTTTATTTATTTTATCATAAATTATTTCTATTACAAAAATATGAGAGAGGGAATAAAATGACTTTCCCAAAATATAGAAATATTGAGGATTTAATAAAAAATCAAATAAGATTTATTTCGGAGTTTTTCGGTATTTTTATTTGAATTTAGGAAAAATGCGTGTTTTTCAAAGTTGTAGTTTGGGCCCAGATAAATGTTCACTTTATCGGGCTTGATTTTAGAAACCCGGGAAAATTTATTTCGTGTTTTTTTGGAGTCCGTTTAGTATTTATTTTTATTTTTCTTCCGAGCGGAATTATTTAAAAAAAACGCGGAACCGACTTTGGGCCGTACTCGGCCAGGACTCCGCCTGGCCGGGGCCTTTATAAGGCGCGCCCGAGGCCCGAGCTGAGCCAGCCCACCACCGCCGCCCTAACCCTAGCGCGCCCCAGCCCCAGCCGCCGCCGCCGCCCGCCGCCGCCCGCCGCCCCCCGCCGCCGCCGCCGGAGTTGCGCGCCGCCCAAGGTTCGCCGCCGCCTCGTTTTCTGTGCTGTTTTAAAAAAGAAATTGTTCGTCGTTTTTCTTTTTCATCGGATTATTCCGCGGTTATTTTCTGATCGTGATTTCTGATCCGATTTTCGTTTTGGTATAACTTTTCGCTCGTTTGTCGGAATCAGGCGATTCAAGCGCCTGGAGTTTCGTCTCAAAACCCTCTTTCCGAATAATGAACTTAAACATGTTTTTGCTACTGTAAAATTTGCCCTAGATCCAGATTACTAGAACGAAGTTGTTTTCTTTCGCCGTTTGATTTCTTTTGCTTCGTTCGATTTGATTCTTTTGCAAACCAGGGTTCTTAAGTTGAACTTTCTGGTTATATCTTCTATTTGACTTTTACCTGTGCATTAGATGAGTACTTATTGTATGCTTGTTGTTTGTCTGCGATAGAATAGCCGGAGTGCGCCGGCTGTTACTTCGAATCTCTAGGTTTCGCGGATCATCAGCAAGGCAAGTAACACTTTGATCATACCTTTTCTTCAACCCAGTTTTATTGCATTAGATCAATCCTCACACATTGCATGATTAGGATCTAATTAAATTGTGAGATGGGAAGTAGATGAGGTAGTACCTATTACCTATTTATTATCAAACATTTGGGAGTTACTTCTACGTTTGCTTATTATGCCATGCTATGCTAGTAGACGTGGATTGGGTGAGTGATATCCATGACAGATGTGAGATTGTTAATTAATGGTTTATCTAAGGTGGCAACCTAACACACATCTGGGTGGATTGAGGCACCTGGGGTTTCCAGGACTTGCCTGTTTTTCTTTTGGACCGCCACCCAGGCTCAAAGGGATCATGAGATTATTCATACTAGAAACTTCCGTGTGCAGCCACGAGCCATTATGGGCTCTGGCATAGTTGACTAAGTTGTGCAAACTCTTACAGTGGTAGACTAGCAGATGTAGGGGATGTAGGTGGTACGGTCTACCCGATCGTAAGGTGCTAGCGCTTCTGAAAGACTATGTCTCGGTCATCCGTTTCTCAAACACCTTGTAGTGCGAGAAACCAAACGGAGGCGATCGAGTCTTGTGGGGAAAAGTGCGCAAACCTCTGCAGAGTGTAACAAACTAATCATGGTTAGCCGTGTCCCCGGTTATGGACATCTTGAGTATCTAGTACCTGGATTATCATGTGAATCTCAACATGTTACTCTAAATTAATTTTGTTGGGTTTTAATGATGTTACTTAATTGGGATTGAGAATGTTGTCAACCATTCTCAATGTTTAACAACCACCATGATAGTAATTAAATTTATTCCTTTGAAGTAGGGAAAAATTGGCTTTACGCAATAACTGTAACCATAGAGCTTACCACCAGCCAAATATGCATATAGTATAGGTGTTGCATTCCATTACTCTCCATGTGTTAACTTGCCAGCATATTCCATGTGCTGACCCGTTTTCGGGCTGCAACGTTAATGTTGCAGACTTTTCAGACGACGATTAAGGAGTTTTTAGGTCGTGGTTCTATACTCAGTGATGCCGTTGGAGTTGATGGACTCACTTATCTTCCAAGCCTTCCGCTGTTATCGTTATTAGATGGCCTTAAGCCATATTTATTGTAATAAGTTCTCTTTTGAGACACTCAATGTAATAAGTGTGTGATTGCTACTCTGCTATAAATCCTCCGAGTACTGTGTGGTGTCAGCATTACTGATCCAGGGATGACACCGAAGCACAGAGATCAGACTGTTTGAGGTCTTGTCGCTACAGAGATTGTATCAGAGCACACGCTGACTGTAGGACATGACCACTAAGCTAAAGACCTAGATCACTACTCACTCTCCTCTCCTCTGACTTCTCATCTTTTCTACTCTTTAGGATGGCGGATGCAAGGAACAAGTTCACCCAACCGGATGAAGATACACCCTTTGGGTGCCACTTGAAGGAAGTCACTAAATACCTGAACACAGGAGTACCAAGCTTCACGGGAACCTACAACGCCACTTTACCTGAAGAAGTGGGCTGGATGATTCAAGTTCAAGTTCCAGGAAGGACGTTCATGCCAGTCACTGAGCCCATAGAGTTTTCTTTTGTTGCACCAACTCGGAGTCTAGGAAAGAGTCTGGCAGCTCACATCGCCATGGGACGCATTGGAGAAGTCTACCGCAAGGATCTCAAGGATACTATCTACCAGATTTGTGGGCGCCGAGATGAACACTGGGAGATGATTAGCACCAGGAAAGATAGATCAATTGCAGCTTTTATTCAGGAGTTAAACCAGCACATTCGACGACAAGAGAATCAGATGTGCGCCGACATGACAGATCTGAAGAAGGCTAAGACTAGAATCAAGGAACTAGAGGAAGAACTCAAGGCTACACGTGAAGATTATGAAGAAGAAATTGAAGTATTGGTGGAGAAGAATGACGATCTGATCAAGAAGATTGGAATATTTATGGGAGGCCCGACACCAGTAGATGAAGACGAGGAACCCAAGGAGATTAGCCCGGAAGACTACATCATCATTGACGGCACCGACTCGGAACAAGATAGTAGCGATGATGACTATGTGGATGAAGCAGGAGCAGATATCATGGAGTCTACAACCGTAGAATATTTCTAGTAGACCACCTCATCAGTAGTAGTAGTCCACCATGTAAATATAGTAGTCCGAGCACTTTTGCGATAGCTAGATCGATCGTATGTCCTTGTTTGATTGATTGAAGTGAATTATTTGTTTTTGCCTCATGTGCATATGGGTAGTGTTTTCCCTTTAGACCCCCTTTATTCTTATATCTCATCTTTTCTAAACCCTCAGATGCCTCCGAGACGTGACCCCGGATTTGCCTTTCCGCCGAAGCTCACTCAGTTGATCCAGCAGCAGAACACCTTGATGCAGTTGCTAGTTCAGAATCAGAATCAGGGGAACAACAACAACACCCCACCACCACCACCACCACCTGTTGACAACTTAGCCCGTTTTCTTAGGCTGAATCCGCCGGTGTTTTCCAGTAGCGCCGAGCCGATAGTAGCAGATGATTGGCTCCGCAAGATAGCTAGGGAGTTGACCACAGCAGGATGCACAGATGTGGAGAAGGTTAAGTTTGCCGCACATCAGTTAGAAGGACCCGCAGCATCTTGGTGGGAGAATTTCACAGCCACCTTCCCAGTCGACACTGTCACATGGGACCAGTTTCAGCAGGCTTTTCGTACTGCCCATGTTTCAGCAGGAGCAATGGCCATGAAGAAGCGTGAGTTTCGTAACTTGCGCCAAGGAGGATGGACAGTTGGCCAGTATGTGGAAGAGTTTAGTAAGCTAGCACGATATGCCCCAGATGACGTTGCTACAGATGCAGCTAAGCAGGAGAAATTCCTGGAAGGATTGAATGATGAGTTGACTATGCAGTTGATGGTAGCCACCTTCAACAACTACCAGGAGTTGGTAGACCGTGCTCTTATGATTGAAGGGAAGCAGCAGCAAATTGAGAACCGCAAGAGGAAGTATGGACAAGGAAAGTATAATTCAGGAGCTCAGCAGAAGCCACGTTTTACCCCTAGGCCAGGAGGACATTTCAGCATACCCATGTAGTGGGTAGCTCGCACAATCACAATGGCACCAAGAATGGTAATGGGAATGGAGGAAGCAACAGACAGAACCGCAACACCCCATCCACCCCAGCCAAGAAGGACTTGAGCCACGTCACTTGCTATAAGTGTTCGAAGCCAGGACATTATGCAAATGAATGTCCTGAAGGCAAAAATGGCAATGGAAGTTCTGGGAAGAAGCCAAACCCTTTCAACAGGGGACAGGTGAACCACGTTAGCATGGAGGAGGTTGAAGCTCAGCCCGATGCAGTAATAGGTAAGTTTTTGGTTAAGTCATTTACTGCACTCGTTCTTTTTGATACTGGTGCATCGCATTCATACATATCAAGGGGATTTGTGGATAAGTATAACCTACCAACCCAAGCCCTTAGGTCACCCATGTTAGTAACCTCGCCAGGAGCAGAGTATGTGGCAAGTCTATGGTGTGATCGGTTACCATTAAGGATTGGCAACTATGTTTTTCCCTCAGACCTAATAGTATTGGAATCTCAAGGATTGGATGTGATATTAGGCATGGATTGGTTATCAAAGTATGAAGGGAATATTGAGTGCGCTAGTAAGTCAATTTTGCTTACCACACCAGAAGGGAGAAGGATCAAGTATGTATCCCGGCATGTACCAAAGAGGACACAAGTAAATTCCTTATCAGGAGTTGTGCAAGAGGAAGTACCAGTGGTAAAGGATTTTCCTGATGTATTTCCTGAAGAGTTGCCAGGCATGCCACGGGATAGAGACATTGAGTTTTTGATTGAGCTTTTGCCAGGCACTGGGCCAATATCGAAGAGACCATATAGGATGCCAGCAAAAGATTTGGTGGAAATTAAGAAGCAGATTAAGGAGTTACTGGATAAAGGTTACATTCGCCCAAGTTCTTCGTCTTGGGGATCACCAGTACTTCTAGTAGAGAAGAAGGATGGATCGTTAAGGATGGTTGTTGACTATCGAGGATTGAATGAAGTAACAATCAAGAACAAGTACCCGCTACCAATGATCAATGATCTGTTTGATCGATTGCAAGGAGCTAAAGTGTTTTCCAAGATCGATTTGCGATCAGGATACCATCAGTTGAAGATTCGAGAACAGGATATTCCGAAGACAGCTTTTACCACCAAGTATGGGCTATATGAGTATACCGTTATGTCATTTGGACTGACTAACGCGCCTGCCTATTTTATGAACATGATGAACAAAGTGTTTATGGAGTTTTTGGATAAGTTCGTCATAGTATTCATTGATGATATCCTGGTATATTCGAAGAATGAAGAGGAGCATAAGGAGCATTTGCGTTTGGTACTTGGAAAGCTCAGAGAACATCAATTATATGCCAATTTCAGCAAATGTGAATTTTGGTTGAAGGAAGTAGGATTCCTCGGACATGTTATATCTAGAGAAGGTATAGCAGTAGATCCTGCTAAAGTTGAAACCGTGACCAAGTGGGAAGCCCCAACTACCGTTGGAGAGATCCGGAGTTTTCTTGGACTCGCAGGATACTACCGGAGGTTTATTGAGAATTTCTCAAGGATTGCGAAGCCTATGACGGAGTTGTTGAAGAAGGATACTAAGTTCAAATGGACTGAGGAGTGTGAGGCTAGTTTCTAGGAGTTGAAGAAACGTTTGGTTACCTCACTAGTGTTGATTTTGCCAGATCAAACCTAGGACTATGAGGTGTATTGCGACGCTTCACGTCGAGGACTTGGAGCAGTGCTTATGCAGGAAGGGAGAGTTGTTTCGTATGCTTCACGACAACTGAAGCCTCACGAATTGAATTATGCTACGCATGATTTGGAGTTAGCAGACGTAGTGCATGCATTGAAGACATGGAGACATTTCCTCATTGGAAATCATTGTGAGGTGTACACGGATCATAAGAGTCTGAAGTACATTTTCACGTAGAAGGAGTTGAACCTCAGACAAAGGAGATGGTTGGAGCTCATCAAGGATTATGATATGAAATTACATTACCATCCCGGAAAAGCTAATGTAGTAGCTGATGCATTAAGCCGCAAGAGCCATGTCAATAGGTTAATGACGGGAGAAATACCCAAGGAGTTAGCAGAAAATCTTCATGAGCTATGTTTAGAAATAGTTCCGAGAGGCTATGTGGCAGCATTGGAAATCCAGTCAACTTTGATGGACAGAATCAGAGAAGCTCAGAAAACTGACAAAGAGATTGCCACTATAAAGGAGAAACCGAGCAAGGGAAAAGCTAAAGGATTTCGTGAGGATGAGCACGACACCCTATGGTTTGAAGACCGTGTTTACGTGCCCAATGACCCGGAGATCAGAAAGTTGATTTTGCAAGAGGCACATGATTCACCATATTCGATTCACCCAGGAAATACCAAGATGTATTTGGATTTAAAGGATATTTTCTGGTGGACCGGAATGAAAAAGGATATTGCAGAGTATGTAGCAGTTTGTGACGTATGTCAGAGAGTAAAGGCAGAGCATCAGAAGCCAGCAGGATGGTTGCAACCATTGCCGATACCCGAATGGAAATGGGATAAGCTAGGCATGGATTTTATCACGAGATTACCAAGGACTCATTCAGGCTATGACTCGATTTGGGTCGTAGTTGATCGATTGACGAAGGTAGCTCATTTCATCCCAATAAAGACCACTTACACCAGTGCTAGGTTGGCAAAGATATACATGACCAGGATCGTATGTTTGCATGGAGTTCCGAGGAGCATCGTATCAGATAGAGGAACCCAGTTTACCTCAAAGTTCTGGAAGCAGTTGCATGAGACTTTGGGTACTAGGTCAGAATTTAGTACAGCTTTTCATCCGCAGACAGATGGACAGACTAAGAGAGTCAATCAAATTTTGGAGGATATGCTGAGAGCTTGTGCGCTAGATTATGGATCTAGTTGGGACGATAATTTGCCATATGCAGAGTTCTCTTACAATAATAGCTATCAGACCAGTTTGAAGATGGCCCCTTTCGAGGCTTTGTACGGAAGGAGGTGCAGGACACCGTTGTCATGGGACGAAGTTGGAGACCGCCAGTTGTTTGGACCAGAATCGATTGAGGAGTCTGAACAGAAGGTGAAGTTGATTCGCGATAGGCTCAAGGTAGCCCAGTCTAGGCAGAAGAGCTACGCAGATTCTAAACGCAAGGAGACAGTTTACGAAGTCAGAGATAGAGCTTATCTTCGAGTATCCCCACTTCGAGGGATTAAGCGCTTTGGAGTTAAGGGGAAGTTAGCACCATGATTTGTAGGACCATATCGAGTTTTGGAGCATATGGGAGAAGTGGCTTACAAGTTGGAATTGCCAGAAGGATTAACAGGAGTTCATGATGTGTTTCATGTTTCTCAGTTGAAGAAGTGTCACGCGGAGATGGCTGACATACCTTTGAGAGACACAGTGCCATTAGAAGCAATTCAGTTGGATAACAATTTGACCAATGAGGAGAAACCAGTCAAGATTCTTGAGTTTGCCAGCCGAGTTACTCGTAGCAAGGTTATCAAGTTTTGCAAAGTTCAGTGGAGCCACCACATGGAGGATGAAGCCACCTGGGAGCGAGAGGAAGATTTGCTCAAAGACCACCCTCACCTATTTTCTAGCCAACACGAATCTCGAGGGCGAGATTCATCTTAAGGGGGGTAGGTTTGTAACATCCCAAATTTTCAATTTGGAATGTTATACATTAGATCATCATGCATATCATATTTTATTTTGCTTTTGGTTTTGATCCTAGAAAATCCTAAGCAACTCAAGGACCCACGGAGAGAGTTGGGGATTTCGTCATTTACATATTTGAGTTTTCTCAAATTATGTAAACAGGATCATTTGATTTTATTTATTTTATCATCAATTATTTCTATTACAAAAATATGAGAGAGGGAATAAAATGACCTTCCCAAAATATAGAAATATTGAGGATTTAATAAAAAAATCAAATAAGATTTATTTCGGAGTTTTTTGGTATTTTTATTTGAATTTAGGAAAAATGCGTGTTTTTCAAGGTTGTAGTTTGGGCCCAGATAAATGTTCACTTTATCGGGCTTGATTTTAGAAACCTCGGAAAATTTATTTCGTGTTTTTTGGAGTCCGTTTAGTATTTCTTTTTATTTTTCTTCCGAGCGGAATTATTTAAAAAAACGCGGAACCGACTTTGGGCCGTACTCGGCCAGGACTCCGCCTGGCCAGGGCCTTTATAAGGCGCGCCCGAGGCCCGAGGCAAGCCAGCCCACCACCGCCGCCCTAACCCTATCGCGCCCCAGCCCCAGCCACCGCCGCCGGAGTTGCGCGCCGCCCGAGGTTCGCCGCCGCCTCGTTTTCCGTGCTGTTTAAAAAAAATTGTTCGTCGTTTTTCTTTTTCATCGGATTTTTCCGCGGTTATTTTCTGATCGCGATTTCTGATCTGATTTTCGTTTTGGTACAACTTTTCGTTCGTTTTTCGGAATCAGGTGATTCAAGCGCCTGGAGTTTCGTCTCGAAATCCTCTTTCCGAATAATGAACTTAAACATGTTTTTGCTACTGTAAAATTTGCCCTAGATCCAGATTACTAGAACGAAGTTGTTTTCTTTCGCCGTTTGATTTCTTTTGCTTCGTTCGATTTGATTCTTTTGCAAACTAGGGTTCTTAAGTTGAAATTTCTGGTTAGATCTTCTATTTGAGTTTTACCTGTGCATTAGATGAGTACTTATTGTATGCGTGTTGTTTGTCTGCGATAGAATACCCGGAGTGCGCTGCCTGTTACTTCGAATCTCTAGGTTTCGCGGATCATCAGCAAGGCAAGTAACACTTTGATCATACCTTTTCTACAACCCAGTTTTATTGCATTAGATCAATCCTCACACGTTGCATGATTAGGATCTAATTAAATTGTGGGATGGGAAGTAGATGAGGTACTACCTATTACCTGTTTATTATCAAACCTTTGGGAGTTACTTCTACGTTTGCTTATTATGCCATGCTATGCTAGTAGACGTGGATTGTGTGAGTGATATCCATGACAGATGTGAGATTGTTAATTAATGGTTTATCTAAGGTGGCAACCTAACACACATCTGGGTGGATTGAGGCACATGGGGTTTCCAGGACTTGCCTGTTTTTCTTTTGGACCGCCACCCAGGCTCAAAGGGATCATGAGATTATTCATACTAGAAACTTCCGTGTGCAGCCACAAGCCATTATGGGCTCTGGCATAGTTGACTAAGTTGTGCGAACTCTTACAGTGGTAGACTAGCAGATGTGGGGGATGTAGGTGGTACGGTCTACCCGATCGTAAGGTGCTAGCGCTTTTGAAAGACTATGTCTCGGTCATCCGTTTCTCAAACACCTTGTAGTGCGAGAAACCAAACGGAGGCGATCGAGTCTTGTGGGGAAAAGTGCGCAAACCTCTGCAGAGTGTAACAAACTAATCATGGTTAGCCGTGTCCCCAGTTATGGACATCTTGAGTATCTAGTACCTGGATTATCATGTGAATCTCAACATGTTACTCTAAATTAATTTTGTTGGGTTTTAATGATGTTACTTAATTGGGATTGAGAATGCTGTCAACCATTCTCAATGTTTAACAACCACCATGATAGTAATTAAATTTATTCCTTTGAAGTAGGGAAGAATTGGCTTTACGCAAAAACTATAACCATAGAGCTTTCCACCAGCCAAATATGCATATAGTATAGCTGTTGCATTCCATTACTCTCTATGTGTTAACTTGCCAGCATATTCCATGTGCTGACCCGTTTTCGGGCTGCAACGTTAATGTTGCAGACTTTTCAGACGACGATTAAGGAGTTTTTAGGTCGTGGTTCTATACTCAGTGATGCCGTTGGAGTTGATGGACTCACTTATCTTCCAAGCCTTCCGTTGTTATCGTTATTAGATGGCCTTAAGCCATATTTATTGTAATAAGTTCTCTTTTGAGACACTCGATGTAGTAAGTGTGTGATTGCTACTCTGCTATAAATCCTCCGAGTACTTTGTGGTGTCAGCAACACTGATCCTGGGATGACACCGGAGCACAGAGATCAGACTGTTTGAGGTCTGGTCGCTACATAACATCAGCAAAAATCATCAGAGTGGAATTCACGTGGGGATAACCATCATCATCCCCTTCCTCATCCTCAGCCTTGTCTGCTTCCTTCTCCTTTTCCTTGGGTTGTTTCTCTCAGATTTGCTGGATTAGGAGCCGACACTGCCAAGTGGTGTGCTTCGGGTAAATGAAATTACCCTCTTCATCTTTTTTGGTGTGGATGTGGCACGGCAGATCCAACACGTCATTTCCATCTTGATCTTTTACTTTCTTGGGGTTCCACGGCCCTTTGGGCTTCCCCTTGCACTTTCCTTGAACCACAGCCAAGGCTTCACCAGGAGCAGCTAGCTCGGCCTTGCGCTTCTGTTTCTGACCGGAGTTTCCTCCTCCGGCTTCATGGGCGACTACTTTGTGCTTGCCACTCCGGAGGCGTTCTTCTTCTTCACCATTGGCATACTTGGTGGCAATCTCCATCATTCGAGTCAGAGTCATATTTCCTGTCCGACCGAATTTCAGATTCAACTCCCGATACCTGACACCTTCCTTAAAGGCACAAATTGCCGGATGATCAGACACATCCTCCACCGTGTGGTGTAGGGTGATCCATCTTTGGATATAATCCCTCAAAGTTTCTTTCGGTTTCTGAACACAACACTGTAATTCTGTCAAACCTGCTGGCCATTTGCAAGTGCCCTCAAATGCTCTGACAAACACTCAGGTGAGATCTTCCCAAGTATAAATACTGCCAGGTTCCAACTGATTCAGCCATGCTCTAACCGATCCCTCCAACATCAGAGAAAGGTGTTTCATGGCCACTTCATCATTGCCGCCACCAATCTGGACAGCCACTCGGTAGTCTTCAAGCCTAGTGTCAGGCTTGGACTCACTAGTGAACTTACTGACTCCAGTCACCAACCTAAAGTTGGGGGGAATCACCGCAACTCTGATAGCTCTGCTGAAGCACTCTGGACCTGAGACATGCACCCTGTTGCTGGTTTGGAGATCCCTGTCATGGCCCTCTCAATGAGCTCTATTTCTGTAGACCAAGCCCTGAACGAGAATAGATCTCGCATCAAAGCCTGGCTCCCTGGGGTCGACTAGAATTCTTCGCCCAACACTGTGAGGGCGTCTATCTTCATGTTGCCGAGGCACGTATGACCCACTCCTTGGGGGAGGCGTGGGCACTCGACGACGATCATCACGATCGACTCGGTGATCATACTGCTCATGGTTTCTGCACTGATCTCGTTGATCCCCCCTTCCCTCATGCCTCGGGGGCGATCTTGGGCTATGGGCCGACTGAACTGTGTCTACAACCACAGATCTGCTATGGATCCTATTCCACGACTGAGATACGACCGTATTCTGTTCTCCCGCCGCTCGGAGCAAGGCTTGAATCTGCACTAGACCTCGGCCAGCTGCTGACTGGGAAAGTTGGATCGACTCCGCTATTCGGGCAGCAGCTGCTAGATCCTGGATCGGGGTTCGGTATACCAGAGTCAGAGGTGGAAAAAGTTGGCGTCGACTGGATTCGGGAGAACGCTGCCGAGCGCGATCGTCGAGTGCGCGCTGGAGGTTCTCTAGTCGAGTACGCTCAGCCAAGTTGGCCAAGCGCGCCTGCCCCAAGGCCTGGGCCTCAGGGGTTTCTCCAACTACAGGAGTATGTAGTGCATCCATGTTCCGGCGGCGAAGTTCCTCCCTCTGCTGTGAAGAGAGGGGTTCGGGGTGGTACTCTTCATGAACGCGCGATAGATCGCCGTTACCGTCGCCTCCGTCTTCACGGGTGAAGCCAGGAGGACTACGTGGTCCATTGACCATCAAAACTTCTGCCGCTGGGTCGCTGTTGTCGCACTCGGATTCCATATCTATGGAGCTAATCGACAGATCAAACAGGTCGTAGAGAGTTTCGTCGGGCTCGATTGCCGCGACTTGAGGGGTGGCAGACTGGCGAGCCGCCGCATGCCTCACCCATCGCTGAAGCCTCGACCGACCGAAATGTTTGCTTCGGCGGGCCACAGGGAGGGTGAAAGTTGCTAAAGCCGACTGATACTGGGTCGATGGCTGCCGCAGCAGGACGCCGCGGACACACGCACTAAAGTGCGTCGCCCCGCGGGCGGGGAGTGCGTCGATGTCGAGTGGAGCCTCCTGAAGCCAAGCGGAGTCATCGGCGACAAACACGAGTGCGCCGAGACGGATCTCGCGGCCCTCAGCCAAACCTCCGCCTGAAACCATGATGAAGGGGATCGGAAAAATTGCAACTTCTCCAACAAGTCGCTAAGACACCTGCCCCAAGGTGGGCGCCAACTGTCGTGGTTCTAATACTGACAGTAGAATAGGGGGGTAGGAATGTAGAGGCAAGATCCTAGCTATGGAGGAGTTGTACACGCGAGTTTTACGAGTTCAGGCCCTTCTCAGAGGAAGTAACAGCCCTACATCTCGGAGCCCAGAGCCGGTCGACTGGATATATGCGGGTGAATTATAGAAGGTGCGAACCGTTGTCCTAGAGGAGGGGGGTGGCTTATATAGAGTGCGTCAGGACCCCAGCTCCCCTCCGTTACATAGGATTCAATGTTCATAAAGGAGGAGCGTTTCTGGTAATGTCCGAAGTAAAGTGCTATAAATGTCCATAAAGCTAGGATTTAAACCCCGACCGTTGCGGAGTGAAAGGCTTCACATCTTCTGGTGGTCGAGTGGTTGTTGGAATGGTCGAGTGTCTTCCAGGTGGTCGAGTGAACACATCTTCATGGTCGAGTGGATGATGGTTTTTCTTCGACTGCTTCTGGTTCTTCGTAGAGATGTCCTTGGGGAGGGTATGTTGGACAGATCCATGCCCCTACCCTAGGTACATAGATTCATCACCAGGCCCGTCACCACCATGTTTTCAATTGGCGGCACCGGCGGGTCCGCCGGCTGCCCTCCTGGCGCGCTCCCGGACGGCGGCGGTGGCAGCACGATTACGTCCGGTGTGGCGATGTCGTCGCCGTCCCTCTCCATGATCGGGTTCTTGTCGCTGACTTCCCCAGTCTGCGCCGTGAACTCCGGTGGTGGCGGCGCAGAGTTCAGAGGGACGACGAACACCACCGACTGGCGGTGTGCGGCTTCTTCAGCACGCTTCTTCCTCGCGTCGGCGGCCTCGACTTCCGCCAGCTTCTTCAGGGCGGCGACCTCCGCCTTGTCAGCTTCTACCTTCTTCAGGCGAGCGGCTTCCCGCTCCTCGCGCGCCTCCCACGCGTTCCGCTCCGTCGCCTCCCGGAGGTCGGCGGCCGGATCAATCCGCCGGGTGGTGGAGGAGGTCTCCGCCGACTTCATGACGAAGCCGGCGGCCGACTTCTCAAGAGAGAGCGGGACCCTAAAGTCAAGAATGTGAAAAGGAATTTCAGACGGAGTCAACGAAGAAAAAGCGAAGGCGCAAAGGAATGTAGCATTTACGCAGAAACCAGCTGCGGCGTCTTCACCTCCTTGCGGAAGCGGTTGTCCTTTGCAGCCTCTTCGTGCTGCTTGGTCGCCGTGGCCGAGCCCTTGGCCTTCTTCGGCCAGCTGCCGAATAGGCTCCGCCCGGCCCTATGCTTCTTAGCACCGCCTTGGGTGTCCAGCCTGGCAGACGAGCTCGCGCCCGGCTGGCCGGCTTCTGGCTGGTGGCGCGGGGCGACCTTCTCGTCATCGTAAGGCCAGTCCTCGAGACTGGACCCAAGTCTCGGGCAACCCACTGCGCCATCTCCTCCCTCGGTGTCGTACTCCAGGGCCGCCGCCCCCAAGTCATGGTCGTCAACGTCTCTCTCCGCCCGGTCGGGGAGGAATTCGCGGTTCGGCCCCATGGTGCCGGCTGCTGGCTGGAGGAGGGGGTTCTGACCAAAGCCGACTGGTCAGATCGGACAAGACGGACTCGGCAATGAAGAAGTCAGGAGAGTGAAAGAAAAAGAGAAAAAGAAATGACTCACAAAAGGTGGAGGAGCGGCACGTGAATACGGCTCCTTGCCGAACTGCCACTCTTCTTTGAGGTCGCAGTTCGCAAGATAATTCACCATATAGGCTAACTCCTCGTGAGGCATTTCCTTGGTGCACATCCGACTCGGGTCCCGATGCCCGCTCATCTGGCAAATCATGTGGGGGCGACCTTGGAGTGGGAGCACTCGGCGCGCCCCGAAGGCGGCCCGCAAATCCGGCCCGGCCAGGCCCTCCGACTACGTTAGCACTCGGAGTCGCGCGATGGCGCAGGCTCCTGCGGGCGTCAGCGTCCTGGCCCGATACGACCAGTTGGGCTGCCTCCCAGCCGGCGGGCCGGCTACGTAGGCCGGCATATTGACCCAGTCGCCCTCCACAGAGACGTTCTTCATGTAGAAGTATGACCGCTGCCACATCTTCACCGACTTTATCAGCTTGATGGAGGGAAACGGGTTGTTGGCCCCCGACCTCCGCACGGCGATGAACGCGCCGCACTGAGCCGGTATGCCCGCGGCTTGGGTGCCGAGCTTGGAGTAGAAGAACTCCCCCCCAGAGCTCGATGGTGGGGAGAACGCCGAGGAAGCCTTCGCACAAGGCGACGAAGGTGGTGCGGCTGGAAACCGTAGAATTCAAGAATAGAGCGGAAGAAGCTGCTCGCCGGTAGGCCAAGGCCGCGTAGGCAGTGCGAGCGGAAGACGACCCGCTCGTCCTGCTGCGGAGCCGGCGAGATTTCCCCCATCCGTGCGAGACGGACCCGCACAAGGTCCTCGCCGAGAAGCCGACGCGTCTTGCGGAGGAAATCGACGTGATCGTCGTGGACCTCCGAACCGTCCCAGGTGCCGGAGTGCGCCGTAGGGGGCGTGGCGGCAGAGGAAGAGCTCATTGTGAGCGGACCACCGCAGCGCTCGACGTAGCTTTAGGCACAACGGCGAGAGGGAAAAGAAGAAGAAGAAGCATGAGGAGGCGGGGCACGCGTGCTCTGCCGCTCCCCCTCCTCCCCCTACTTATAGACTCCTGGGCTGCGAAGCTGAGGGGGTGGTTGTGGGATCTACCGCGCCCACTACCCCACACCCCCCATGTTTATCGTGCAAAGTTACAGCGCACAGTAACTCCACGGGAACCTCAACCGACCACCCCGGCCACAGCGGATCCGCTCGTGCGCCGAGGCATGGTAGTGGCGGGCCCCCCCTGTAGGCATGTCCCGTCACGCATGTGGGTGGGCAGACTGGCCCGGCTGCTTGTTGCCACGTGACGGGCCTGAAACGAGCGGCGGCCTGGAAGCTTAGCTGGTACGCCACTAGGATTCCGTCGGAGCATTTGAAAGTTTTGGACAAGTCAAATTGGGCGAGTCCGACTCCTACCAGTCGGCCCGGTAGAAGTCGAATGAGGTTTTCACCTCAAGCACTCGGAGAAAGAAACTTCTGAGGCTCTTCGGTTGATCATCTGCAACGCCTCATCAGCTTCGGGGACTACTGTCGGAGTAATGGGCCATGGGTAGGCTAACCAGAGGCCCATAACCTTTCAAGACATCGGGGCTGACTGCGCCCCTCAAGACTACAGATGAAGAGCCGCCTTCTGGAGGCTGGCTGAAGGAACAGTCGACTACCCGCATGTGGCCGAGTCCTAGAGGCGAGGTCAAGACCGGCCGACTCTCGCCTGGCGGCTTCCAGAGAAGCCGACCACGGGGAGTCGGCCCACGGCACCAACGAAGCCCATGCCCTCATCAGGGGGATGGGACGGGGAGTGGCAACAGTAAAGCCCACTCCCTCCCCTTTTCCGGGGGATGGCTAGGCCACAGTGCACTGTACCAACGGATATCTCCGTTTGGCGCGGCACTGTTGCCATGCCATCCATGTCATCAGCAATAGTGGGCGGAGTCGTGCACCCATGACGGCCTGTCAGTACGGTCCACGGATGACGGGCCCCACCGGCCAGCGAGAGTCCAGAAGATGGCAAGAGCGCCACCCGTCAGACCCGTAGGGAGCCAGCCCCTAGGAGTCGGCCTGCCCCTCCCACGGGTCCCCCGCGCCATTAACCAGACAAGATATGGAGTGGCTATAGTGATCGCCCATCAGGCGGTGGGCTGTAGCCACGACCCCATGACCAAGCCCGCGTCATTAGAAGCACGGCTACAGTAATCATTAGCCGGCAAGACCCGCAAGCGGCGAGTACGGCCTGTCGGCTCCGTACCGGACTAGTCGGCGGGGCCCACCAGTCGGCAGGCCCCAGCAGTCGGCAGAAAGGCCGGCAGGCGAAGAGACTGACGACTGGGCCCTGCGCCCAGTCAGTTTACCATTGTACCACTGGGGGTAGGCCTATATAAACCCCCAGGGCACCCATGCAAAGGGTTCCACCCCTTAGTACTAGACCAGATCATAAAGGGAGGGGAGAGCTAGCCCTGCCTTCTCCTACCTCCAGCGTACAGCTCAAGGAGCACCCTTGTACTCATTTTTCCTTAGTGATCACGCGGAGACCCCGTAGAGCAGGACTAGGGGTGTTATCTCCTAGGAGAGCCCCGAACTTGGGTAAAGTATGCAGGCGTTCGTGTCTACGCCTCATCCCGCTTCCGGGCACTGGCGACGTTCTACTCGCTCCCACCATGATAAGCCATCAATTGGCATATGTCGCACCCAACCCCCGACAATCTATATATCTAGTGAGGTTTCACCCTCTTTCCCACATCCACATCGATCAATCTATACCTCTCTATATAGGATTACATATATAGCTAATACACCCACATTAATTATATAGCCGACAACCCCCTCTCATCATCCATGCCTTCCGCTTCATCTCTCAGACGCACGCACAATGGCGAAAACAGGGGCAGCAAGGGCCCTACCCCCCTAACATCACTATATACCGAGGCTAATATGCATGTGATCATTAGACAATTGCTGGTAAAAATGGTTTAAGTTGATGAATTGGCCCTCCTCGTAAAGGATTAGCAATGCTTGGCCCCCTAGCTCATAGGACATTTTTCATGGCTCCGCCACTGCGCGCAACAGCGCACGTTCTCACCCCCTCTCTCTAAATATCGATCTCGCAGTTGTGCACTCCTTCATAGTCTCCCTCCACTCGGCCGATCGCACCATCTTCTAGCCCCCATCAGATTTTTCCTCATGTACAATCTAGCAGACTCCATGGTTGAACTTAAGCATAATGCACAAATCTCAAAACAACAGTGGTTCTCCTTTGTTCTAGAATCTTCCGTATCATAACTGCCCAATCTTTTTTTCTAGTTGAATTGCATTATTTGTTCTTACTTTATGCTTTACAACACACAATTCCATGAATCATAAAATAGATTAAGGGCTTCTTTGATTCAAAGGATTCTCAAAGGAATTTTGGAGGATTCTAATCCTGAGGAATTTTTCCTATCTTGGTTGTTTGATTCGTAGGATTGTAAACCATAGGAATTTTTCCATATGATTCATTTGCACTAGATTTCATAGGAAACATTCCATCCACTCAAACCTCTTTGAGAGAATTTTGCGTTTTTCTATGCACAATCAAACACTCGTACAATCCTGTAGGATTCATGACGACATTCGACTCTAATCCCATGGTCTTCCTATTCCCGTGTTTTGGAAATCCTATGAATCAAAGAGTCCCTAGGTTTTTTATAAAAACTAATTGATTTTGAATGAGATGAACTATAAGAATTAAACGAAGATCTACATGAGGCATATATGACTCAGAGCTTACATGCTATAGTGTGGTATTTATTCATAATTTGGTTGCAAAATCTGACGTGTGCAATGCACGTGTACCTTACTAGTACTTCGAGTATGTGCAAAACACAATGGCACGCTACACAGTGTCTCTCTTACAGTTCATGAAGCCATGTGGCACATGTGGAGGCGTTGTCATGACATCCTTGTGTGGATTGATCATAGTGACGTGCTGCTGGTTCCAGAAGAATGTACTCGTCCTCCTGAGCCACACTGGCGGTACATGCACGAAGCAAAGATGTGCATGCATGCCATGCACGCACTCATTCCCTCGCACGCACATGCGGGTACACGGGCGGTCGCAATTTTGTACCAAGATCCACCCCATGTGATAATTTGATGCGTGTAAAGTCCTTCACTTCATTGATGGTCAATTAATACAGCGCATGCAAATTGAGTGGACGTGAGGGCGGAAGAAAGACATTACTACTCCACTGCGCGCGTGCGAGTAGTTAAGTCATGGGTTGCTAGTAGTACTTCCATTGGTCCCCTTCGTATTTTGTGCCAATTTTTGACAGTAACATAATATTTACGCATCTGAGCAGTGTAGTCTACTTGAAATTTATGTTCCACCAAACTCATCGGGAGCCATTTCGGGCCTCGAAACCAAAACCCATCAATTTATCTTTACCTTCTTCGCATCACATTCGAAAGTACTAGTGCTACAATTAAGTGAAAGCCTGCTCACACCTACTAGTACGTACCAAACCTGAACGTGTTCCCACTATGCAGGTATTAGTACTAGTGCTAGTACTTAGGTTAATAAAGGGGAACTTCTTAACCGAAAATTACTCTACCTTTCTTCCTCATAAGTGCTTCTTCTTCGTCTGTCCTTGCCATGTCCGTTGCGCAGAGCTCTAGGTCGAGAACTACTCATAACAAGGGAGCGGCAACCAAGGATGCAAAAAAAGAGGGCTCATCGCCACGCAGAGACCTCGAAAGATCTCTCACGGGCTGGTGATGGCTCCCAGGAGCGCCCTAGCTGCAGAGGCGAACATGCCAAGTTGGCGGTGCTAGAGTCGTTATCCCTCGACGGCATGCCCAATCAGCTCAATAAGCACCTCAATAAGCAGAAGGAGTTCATCCACGGCTTGGTGGAGCTGCTGAAGGAGAGCCTCGATGACATGCCCGCTGAGCTCAATAAGCAGGGGGAGTTGACCGCCGGCTTGGTGATGCTGCTAAAGAAGAGCATTGCCTCGGAGAAGAAGGTGACCGGCGAAATCCTTCAACTTCAGGAGGACAAGGCGAAGCTCTGCCACGACCTCGACCTGCTGAAGGAGAATAACGCCGGCTGGAAGAAGCTGCATGAGAGTAGTAGTTCCTTGATGAAGATGCTACATGCCCTCGTCATGGTACAAAAGGAGGAGTTGGCGAAGCTCCTCATCGAGCACCCACCTGCTGCCAAGGTATGTAATGCGACCGTGGAACAAATGATGAAAGCTTGCGTCGAGAAATCCCGTGTCATGGACAGAATGAAGAAGATGGCAGAGGAGACGCGCAAGGAGATGGAGGTCGTGGAGGCGATGAAGAAGCAGTTACGACTCCGCGGCGAATTAGATCATTTGGGGTGATAATCTTCCTTCTTCTTTTGCTCCTGTGTTTCTTCTTCTGCTTCTGGTGTTTCGCCACACGTGTCACGTTCTCTGCGAGGCATGAATAGAACAATGCTAACAATGAGATGACTAGCAAATTAGATCAGTTTTATCGCCATACGGCACTGGGCTGCCGTGTTTCGTGCTCCTCCATCGTAGTACTACTCAAGTGGAAAACTTGAGTATACCGCACAGTTCTTTGCTCCTCCTTAGGTCGTCAGCACATTTTTACGAGCAGTCAACTCACAAGGCCCCGCCTTCTAGCAGTAATGAGCTGTCAAATCAAAAATGCCCTCGCCTCTCGTGAAAAGGACCAAGCTAGACTGCCCCGCCCTGTAGCCTTTTAAAAAATGTATACATTTGTATAGTAGTAGTATCGATGGATTGCACCATGGAGCAAAACTAACAAGCTGAAATTAAAGAAAAAAGGTGGAGAGCACTCGTCGCCAAATTATGCATATACTATATGACACTACCCACTATGAAGGTACTAGTAACATAGACTAGTAACTAGTCTATATTACTCTCCACTATGACTAGCCAAAGTCGATGCGCGGATACCAACGAGGGCCTGGTTGTGTCTATACTTGGACAACTCACCAGGCAGACGAAGCTCGTGTCATGTTGGTGCCATGTGCGGACCGCACATTAACCAAAACCTCGTGCCTCCATCTTGGCCTCCGCGTTTTAATCTTCTCAATCTCAAGGCCAAAGGAGCAACGTGAAACCTATGATAGAGCCAATCAGATGGTTGAGAACACTACAATTCGTAGCTACAGATGCATGTGTGAGAGAGGACGAGTGCGTGCGTGCACCTCTTCTCAGAGTACAAGTGTATGTGGGTGGCTTCGACCTAGGGAGCAGTGATGGTGCGTGCGAGAAGTACCGACAGATAGGTGTAATGCGTCTGAAAAAAAGATTAGTCCATGGCTCACCGCGAGGCTATTCCTATCGAACGCGAAGCATAAGATATGTATCTGACGGTGCCAGTTTTCGCACGTACACAGCAGTAGAAAAAGAACTAGTACAATGGCATATGCTACACCACGGCCGAGAAAACATGCCGACATTACGCCATCCGGGAATAGTGCTGCACTTCAAAACTAGAACCGTCAATAAATTTTGAGCGTGTCTCGTCACATTCCAAATTACTACTACTACCACGCTATATTTAATTGCAAACCTGTTCACACCGATCACAACCTAAACGGTTTCCCACTTAGGAGCATATTAGGAGTATTCGGTTATAAATACTACTATGCTAAGATGACTGCACATTTGATGCGGAGCATCCCAAGGTCATCCCCATGGACCTACCATCGCATCACCAAGTGCCTAGCGGACCCATGACACGAGCACGTGCAAGAGCTCTCGAAACCGAGGTCACATCACTCCTGTCAGATTTGCACTTCGATGCACATCAAACATGGCTACTACCTCATATGGACACATTGTGCATACTCAGGTATCAGGGAGAAGCTAAGGAGCGAGGAGAAGAAGAAGAGCAAGATGGACGTGAAGACGGAGACGAAGTAGAAGAACTGCTCAAAGTCTCCATGCTCCGGATGACCGACGAACCCCGGACGTCCGCCGACCTCCATGCTCCGGACGTCTGGCCCTCTCCGGACGAACGACACTTCCACACCCGAGCCAAAACAGGTGGACATCCGACACCCCACGGACGACCGACACCTGGACATCCGACCCTGACCGGACGTCCAACAGAAGACCACCCGAGCCAAATCTACGGACGTCCGCCAGGCACCGGACGTCCGGACCCTCGCGAGCCTCCGGACGACCGGTGACCCCCGGACGTGAGACGCCTGTGCGCTGTTTCATGTTGGGCCGCAGCCCATGTACACCTTCGCCCCCTCTTTTGCACCATGACTATATATAGACCTCTTATTCCTTCTAGCTAGGGTGAGCAAAGGATTAGCTCATATTTTGTGTGAGAGCTTTGCTGATCCACTTGGTTACCTTCTCCTCGGAGATTCGACCCTCCACCGAAGAAGATCCCCCAAGCGGATTCAAGACCCCTCTTTAGGGAAGAACTCAAGACCTCCTCACGGAGAAGACCAGTTACCGTGTATCGTCCGTTGTTGACTTTGGATCATGTATCTTCCCCTTTGTACTCGAGGATCTAGCACATGTGTGACTTGTTCTTGTTAGTTTGAGTGTTCCTCTTGTGTTTCCCTTGTGTTTTCCCTTGTTTCCCTCCTCGTGTTCTTCGTATTCATCACGGGACCCACTCCTTTCATGAAAGATCGGCTGATTAGGGTTCTACCATACATCATCTTGGTATCATGAGCCACGTTGATCACGATTTCGGAGCCTCCCCTTGTGTTTCTATCCTAGTTTTCATTCTTTTTTGTCCTAATTCGAAAATTCCCCACAAACAGAGCCCCAATTTTTTTTGTGATTTGTTAGTGTGTTGAGATTTTGTTGGTTTGGATCCGTGGATTTGCTTTGTTTTGAGTGGATCTAGCTTTTTCCCCTTGTCTCCACACTTTCCATCCACAAAATCCTTCGGATTCGACGAATTTCCACCTCCCCACCATGAAACCTAGATGTTCATCCCGTGCCCAAATTTCTCGTAAGCACCGGATGTCCGACCCCTACCGGACGTCCGATGACCGGACGACCGGCCCATCCCGGACGTCCGACGAACCCTGCCGAAACTGAATTTTGTTCAGTTTTGCACCACCACCGCCCCACATTTCCGCATACGCACTCCTACCACCTATACAACATCACCACTTCCTCATACCACCACCTTTGCTTACCCATTTCGCACTCCGACACGTGTTGCCACTTCGAGCTTTGAGAATTTGAGTTGCGGTTCCGTATCCTTTTATGTTTTGGCTATCTAGGTACGGTTCGACATCAACATCACCGCCGCTCATCTTCGCCAGGGATGCGTCATCAACAACGACCACCTCAACTACATCTTGGTATTCATTCCACCATTTTGACACCGTACCATAAGCAAGAATGGTAACCTCGTCTTGGTATCGTGATACATCATTCTTGCCTTTACATTGATAGCCATCATAGCCTTACTCCTTTGCGTTGCTTACCCATCGAGACTAGGCATTGAGTATTGCCGGCAACGAGACTTGTGCACATTAGTGATCATACTTCCCATAGCATACATACATCATTGTTACATATATTGGTATCATCTCTTGTGTCACAAAGTTGTCGTCGCGTAAACAATTTCTATCTTGGTTCGTCAAGAATTGCATGAGAAAAGAGTTCAAACATCAAAGATCCAAACAAGCTTTTAAGCAGAATGGAAAGATAATCAAAAACCTTTTAAGCAAGAACCATAGCATCATACAACATTAAGATTGTCATACTCGATCATGTTGGATCATCGCATAGAAACAACTTTCATAGAGCATACTTGGGATAGAAGTCCTTGCATTTTTGCTAAGTAGGTTATGCACAAGTTCTTTGTATCCGCCTATTGTGCATTCGTGCTAGCGTCCCTCTAGTGTTGTGCAACAAAATAATTTTTTTGGATTCCACATTTTGGCTCACCCTTAGTTGCACAAACCCATCTATCTTTTTGCGTGTGTGTTTCTGTGTACCTTATATGCTTGGTCTACTTGTTACATTGCATCTTGCGAATCTTTTCCAACATTATTGAAGCTCACTTACTATTGCATCAAATTTTGTGCCACCATCCTAACCAAGTTCCACCATAATTTTTTACTTGTGTAGGTGTGAGAAACCGACAAGAGCTAGTACAAATTGTCCTATTTCCTTGTCCTACATTGCAGTGATCATCGATCCACTTTCAACTTCGGTCAAGGTACATTTGCTATTCGTTCTTCTCTTTCTACCACTCACATTGTGTATCTTGGAATGATGCATAGGCCAAGTACTTCTACCAACCCACTCTTCATTGAGCACGACGACGACATGAACTCCTGCGTCACCAAGAGCCACCTCTTTGGTGCACAACGTGCTTTGCATCAAGAGCAACAAGCTATGAGTGAACACATCGACAACCTCGCCGCTGACTTGCGAATCTCCGAGCAACGTACAAGGGACTACTTCGACCACAATATCGACGATCACAAGCAAGAAAATGATGCAAGGATTGACGAGATTCGCGCTTTGTTGCTCAACCGCTATTCTTCCACTTCGTCTTCATCAAGAAGGTCTCGCTCAAGCCGACAGTCCGACTTCACCCTCTCCGGCTCAAGTACACCGACATCAAACACTCTACGTCGTGCCACGTGCAACGATCGTCAAGCAAGCCTCAATCCTCTATGCGACACGACTCTCAAGAGCGCCGACAACGTCAAACTTAAGAGGCTTTTGCACTAGCACGAGAACGGCAACAACAATGCCAACATGAAGAGGAAGAGCGCGCGCGTCTACACCAAGTTGCACAAGATGTCGAGGCACAACGCCAAGAAAAACAACTCCGTGAAGCTCAAGCACTTGCGGTGCAACAAGCCCTCCAAGATTCAAGTAGAGCCGTAGCCAACCGAAGCCGACAAGCTCGAGAACAAGAAGAAGCACTTCGCGACGAAATTCAAGAACGGAGATTTCAAGCTCGCATGCATCGTCAAGTTCCTCAAGCTCCTACTCGAGCTCGACAAGCTCCTCCACAAGCTCGCCAAGAACACGACGTTCATCAAGAGCATGACGACAATGGAAATCCTCCACACCAAGAGCAACATGAGGTTGACAACCCTCCTCACCAAGAGCGACACGAGCTTGACAATCCTCAACAACATGGGCGTCATCATCCCCGACCCCAACACAATGAAGAGCAACGCTACGGAAATCTCAAGTTCACCATGCCCATGTTCAATGGAAGCAACGATCCCGAAGAGTACCTTTCATGGGCATTGAAGGTCAACAAAATCTTCCGTTTGCACAACTACGACGAAGAGAAGAAGATCGCGATGGCATCCCTTGAGTTCCAAGACTATGTCCACGTTTGGTGGGAACAAGTTATCGAGCGCCGAGAGGCAAGAGGTGAACCACCCATCACTACTTGGGTGCAAATGAAGGATGTCATGAGAGCCTGCTTTGTGCCTACCTACTACAACCGCGACCTCTTCAAGAAACTCCAACTACTCAAGCAAGGAACCAAGAGCGTTGAAGAGTACTACAAGGAGATGGACAATGCCATGATAAGAGACAATATCACGGAAGATGATGAGAAAACCATGGCACGTTTCTTGAATGGACTCAACCATCCTATCAACAAGATCGCCGACTTCCAACCATACTCGGACCTCATCGAGCAAGTTCATCAAGCTACCAAAGCGGAACGCCAAGTGCAAGATGACTTCAAGTACGCTAAGTTCTCTTCCAAGTCATACAGCTTCTCCAACAACCAAGCTTCAATGGATCCAACACCACCTACCGAGCCTTCTACAAGCAATGTCGACAAGTCAAGTTCCAATAAAGCTTCTTCATCCCCAAGTCATCCTCCTACTACGAGCAACTTCAAGCTGAGATCTTCATCATCCTCAACACCCACCGACCAGACCATTAAGACAAGTTACTTCAAATGCTTCACATGTGGAGGCCGAGTCCACAAGTCCTATGAGTGCACCAACAAGCTGACCATGATCCTCAACGACGACGGCACCTACGGCTCGATGAGTGAAGGAGAAATGGACGCTCTTGAGCAAGTCACGATGCACCGGCAAGTGAACAATGAAGAGGAACAAGTCTTTTGCGATGAAGATTCAAGTCCAGCTCTTGTTGTCTCCAAGGTCTTGACTCTCCAACATGACCAAGAATAAGACCAAAGATGCCACATATTCCACACCAAGGCCGGCATCAATGGACGATCCGTCAAAGTCATCATCGATGGAGGGAGTTGTCATAACCTCGCAAGTGAAGAACTATGCTCCAAGCTCCAATAGCCCAAGACGAAGCACCCACATCCATAAAAAGTGCAATGGCTTAGCGACTCCAGCACTATCCAAGTTGAGCACCGAGTACAAGTCTCCTTCAAAATTGGTGCCTACGAAGACACCTTGGAGTGCGACGTCGTTCCAATGACCGTTTGCCACCTTCTCCTTGGACGCCCATGGCAATTTGACAGAGGAGTCATCCACAACGGCCGAACGAACCACTACATCTTCAAGATGAAGGGCAAGGAGTACAAACTTCGTCCCATGTCTCCAAGCCAAGTTGTTGCCGATAAGCAAGCCACCCATCATGGAGATCATAGTGAGAGAGCGAGCCGCCAAAAAGAGAGTGAGCACCACAAGCCCAAATCTAACACCTCCACGATGAGAGAAAAGAAGAAATTAGTCCTATTTGCCACCAAAAGTGAGATAAGAGGAGTGTGTGAGAACCCATCTAGTGTCCTACACTACTCCTTGTGTCCAAGGACAATGCACCACAAACTAACACTTCTCACACTCTTCCTCTAGTGTTCCCCAATGAGCTACCTTTGGGACTACCTCCACTACGAGGCATTGAGCACCGCATCGACCTCATCCCCGGAGCACCGCTTCCGAACAAAGCTCCCTACCGCGTCAACCCCGAAGAAACCAAAGAAATACAAAGGCAAGTAAAGAATCTCATATACCATGGACATGTGCGTGAAAATTTGAGCCCTTGTACGGTCCCGGTCATTCTTGTGCCAAAACGAGACGGTAGCTTTCGCATGTGCTCCGATTGTAGACCTATCAATGCTATCACCGCTCGTTATAGGTATCCCATTCCACGCCTAGATGATATGCTTGATGAACTTAGTGGTTCCACTATCTTTTCCAAAATTGATCTTAAGAGTGGTTACTATCAAATCCACATACAAGAGGGTGATGAATGGAAAACCTCTTTCAAAACCAAGTTTGGCTTGTATGAGTGGTTAGTCATGCCTATGGGTCTATTGGAAGCACCGGGTACTTTTATGCGTCTTATGAATCATGTTTTTCGCCCCTACATTGGTGTGTTTGTTGTGGTCTACTTCGATGATATCCTTATTTTTAGCAAGTCTCTCAAAGAGCATGTCACCCATGTCCGAACCATTTTGCAAACTCTTCGAAAAGAGCATCTCTATGCTAATATGGAGAAATGCCTTTTTGGAATTGACAAGCTCGTTTTCTTAGGTTTTGTTGTTTCCTCTAAGGGTGTTCATATTGATGAGTCCAAGATCAATGCTACTAAGACTTGGCCAAAACCAACCCATTTGCAATAAGTGCGTAGATTTCTTGGCCTTGCAGGTTTCTATCATCGCTTTGTGAAAGATTTTCGCACCATTGCTTCGCCTTTGCATGCTTTGATCAAGAAGAACGCGCCTTTTGTTTGGGGACCATCCCAAGATACCGCTTTCAATGAGCTTACGAATTTGCTTACTCATGCTCTGGTGCTTGCTTTACCCAACTTCGTCAAACCTTTTGAGATTCATTGCGATGCTAGTGGTAACGTCCTAGGAGGTGTGTTAACATAAGATAAGTGCCCCATAGCTTACTTTAGTGAGAAACTCTCCGGCGCACAACTCAATTACACCATCTATGACAAAGATCTATATGCTTTAGTCCGCGTTTTGCATGAATGGGAACACTATCTTCGCCCTCATGAGTTTATCATTCATACCGATCATGAAATGCTCAAGTATCTTAAGGGCCAAACCAAGTTAAACAAACGTCATGCTAAGCGGGGTGAATTTATTGAGTCTTTTCCTTATGTCATCAAGTACATTAAGGGTAAGGAAAACATTGTGGCAGATGCCCTTTCCCGCATTTGCATGCTTGTCACTCAACTTGAATTGGATGTCATTGGTTTTGAGCATATCAAAGACTTGTATGAGCACGATCCTACCTTTGCTACTACTTATGCCAAGTGTTTGACACATACCTCTTGGGAACGCTATTACATCAAAGATGGATATCTTATGAGAGCTAACAAGCTTTGCATCCCCAAGTTTTCTCTTTGTTTGTTGCTTTTGCAGGAATCTCATGGAGGAGGCTTAATAGGACATTTTGAACGAGACAAGATGTTCGCCACGCTCTCGAAGAACTACTTTTGGCCCAAGATGTTTCGCGACATCAACTGCTTCACCAACCGATGCTCTACATGTCGCAAAGCTAAGTCCAAAGCTCAATCCCACGGCCTTTATATGCCTCTACTAATTCCACATCAACCATGGGAAGACATCAGCATGGACTTTGTACTTGGTTTGCCTAGGACTCGAAATGGGAAGGATTCGGTATTTGTCATTGTGGACCGTTTCTCAAAAATGGCACATTTCATTCCTTGCAACAAGATAGACGATGCTTCACATGTTGCTACTCTCTTTTGTAGGGAAATATTGCGTCTACATGGACTGCCAAAGACGATCGTCTCGGACTGTGACGTAAAGTTCCTTAGCTACTTTTGGAAGACCCTATGCGCCAAGATCGGAATCAAGGTACTTTTCTCCATGGTGTATCATCCACAAACCGATGGGAAGTTACCAACCGCACACTCTCCGCTCTACTTCAAGTACTCATCAAGAAGAACATAAAGGAGTGGGAGGAGTGCCTACCTATCACCGAGTTCACCTACCACCGAGCACGACACTCAACAACCGGCAAGTCCCCCTTCGAGGTCGTCTACGGATTCAACCCTTTGTCCCCTTTGGAAATTCTCCCTCTACCACTCCAAGAGCGCATCAATTTGGACGCAAGTGCATGTGTGACACATCTCAAGAAGGTGCATGAAGATACAAGAAACACCATCGTGTGCCAAGTTCAACGCCTTGCAACCAAGCTCAACTTCAACAAGCAACCTATGGTCTTCAACATTGGTGATCTCGTGTGGCTACGCCTTTGCAAGGACCGTTTTCCACAAGAACGCAAGTCCAAGCTTCGACCACGAGAAGATGGACCCTTCAAGGTGCTTGCACGCTAAAACGTCAACGCCTACAAGATCGACATTACACGCGACAAGTACTCCGTGAGCGACATCTTCAACATCAAAGATCTCTCTCCCTACCATGGTGATGAAGAATTTGATCCGAGGACGGATCTTCCCCAAGGGAGTGGAGATGATGCAGAGCATCCCAAGGTCATCCCCATGGACCTACCATCGCCTCACCAAGTGCCTAGCGGACCCATGACACAAGCACGTGCAAGAGCTCTCGAAACCAAGGTGACATCACTCCTCTCAGATTTCCACTTCGATGCACATGAGACATGGATACTACCTCATATGGACACATTGTGCATACTCAGGTATCAGGGAGAAGCTAAGGAGTGAGGAGAACAAGAAGAGGAAGATGGACGTGAAGACGTAGACGAAGTAGAAGAACTGCTCAAAGTCTCCAGGCTCCAGACGACCGATGAACCCCGGACGTTCGACGACCTCCAGGCTCCAGACGTCCGGCCCCCTCCGGACGACCGACACTTCCACACCTGAGCCAAAACAGGCGGACATCCGATGCCCCACGGACGACCGATGCACGGACGTCCGAAAGAAGACCAACCGAGCCGAATCTACAGACGTCCGACATGCACCATACGTCCCGACCCTCGCGAGCCTCCGGACGACCGGTGACCCCCGGATGTCTGACGCCTGTGTGCTGTTTCATGTTGGGCCGCAGCCCATGTACACCTTCGTCCCCTCTTTGCACCAAGACTATATATAGACCTCTTATTTCTTCTAGCTAGGGTTAGCAAAGGATTAGCTCATATTTTGCGAGAGAGCTTTGCTCATCCACTTGGTTACCTTCTCCTCGGAGATTCGAGCCTCCACCGGAGAAGATCCCCCAAGAGGATTCAAGACCCCTCTTTAGGGAAGAACTCAAGACCTCCTCACAGAGAAGACCGGTTACCGTGTATCGTCCGTTGTTAACTTTGGATCGCGTATCTTCCCCTTTGTACTCGAGGATCTAGCACATGTGTGACTTGTTCTTGTTAGTTTGAGTATTGCTCTTGTGTTTCCCTTGTGTTTTCCCTCATTTCCCTCCTCGTGTTCTTCGTGTAGGTCGCGGGATCCGCTCCTTTCGTGAAAGATCGGCCGATTAGGGTTGTGCCCTACATCAACATTCCACCTCAACTCCTCATCCACAAAAAACAATCAAGCCATGGCCAGCGTGAGTTCTAGGTCGAGAGATTTCCACAAGGGAGTGGTGAGCATGGAAGAGGAAGCACGAGAGATGTCCCACCTCGCTGCGAAAGCAGCCGACATGTCCAGCCACGCAGCAGTAGCAGCACAGATGATGAGGACATCAATACCATTGTTACACCCACAGCCCCTACTGTTACATATACTGGACCAATTACTAGAGCTCGCGCACGCCAATTAAATTACCAGGTACTTTCGTTTCTTGGTAATGATTCTAATGTTCATGAGATTATGATGCTGCCTAAATTGGATACATTTGTTTTGCTTTCAAATGAAGGGCCTAGCTTGGAGAAGGATGAACATTGGAGCAAGAACACGCATGAAGTTGATGGCATGCGCAAGGGGATCAAGAACGGAGTTACAAGTGATGATTTCAGGACTTTGAAGCCGCCATAAGGAGTGCATGAAGCCATGGACGAAATATACAAGATGCCACTTCATAATATTCGTCCATAGGCTATTCTAGGGTGCTGCGTCACCTTATTAATGGGCCAGGCCCATGTAATTTCGAAATACTTAAGTATAGGCTATTTTTAGAGTCCGTATGTGTGGGGAAACAAGAGTTAGGGTTGGTTTCGGACCCCACCCTCAAGGGCCACGAAATTCCCCTCTCTTCCTCCATATATACAGCCCTTAGGGCGTCGTTTAGACTTTGGGTTTTGTTTAGATTAAAAGTTCGACATAGCTGCAACTTCGCGTACTTCGTTTGTGTCCAACGACCAGACCAAGACGTCACAGAACCCCACCTTGATCAATAAAGCTTTCATCTTATATTCGCAATATCCAGATTGCAATCTCAGTTTCTTGCTTGTTCTTCGTTTGCTCGCAGAAACAGGCCCTCGTGGTCAGGTTGATCGTGCTCCACGTGGTCAATAACCCCTCGGAAGTTGGTTTAGCGATTGCTAAGGCGCGACGTCTCGCACGTTCATAGTCGGATCATCAAGGTCGACTCCCACAGAAAACGATAGCCACCATCTCATCGAAACATCGGGACACCTTAGCCTCTATCAAGTGGTATCAAATTTCCAGGTTGCTCGGTGAGATTTTACAGTTTTTCGTAGATTAGATCGAGTCTGTTCTTCATACCTACAGTCCACGAAAAAGCCACAAAAAAAAATTAGGGTTAGTTCATCATATCCGAACCAATCTGAGCCTCTGCATAATCTTTTTAGGGTTTTTGCTTTGTTGAATTTGCGGTTGCATCGTCGTGTCAAGTTGCTGGTCTTAGAGTCTAGTCTTTTAGAGTTTCGAGTTCTGGTCATAAGTTGTCACGCCGCCGCCGCACCATCATCATCGCCCATCTACCACTTTTGCTTATCCGCCACCGCTCTGAATCCTTATCCATATACCACTACCAATCTGTATCCATATACCACCATCAATCTCTATCCATATACCACCACCGCTACCATATACCACCACCGCTGCCATATACCACAACCATATATCCACCACCAATCCGAATTCTTCTCATATTAGGTTTGTTTTTGAGATCAATCTCAATTCCGATTCGTGTTTCCTTGCCTGCATAGGTCTCGAAAAAAAAAAAGAGTCTGGAGACCCCCGGGCAGTTTTTAGGCCAAAATTTTCACGGGCAAAAATATTTTTTCCCTATCCTATTTTTAGGCTTTTCTGAGTCTTTTGAGCCACGTGCCATCATAGTGATTTTTTGTCGCACTTTTTCGTCGTCGCTGCCCTGATTTCCGAAAAAAAAAGTGAAAAAAAAATTTTCGTGCCCATCCTATCAATTTGACGAGGGAAGAGTTTTGAGACACTCGCCATTATAGTGATTCTTCGCAAAAAAAAAAAAAAGAGGAGCGCAAAAAAAAAAGAGGAGCGCAAAAAAAAGCGAAAAAAAAAAGTTCCAGAGTGTGCTTTTCCCTTATTTACGTGCAGCGCCGTGATTTTGTTAGTGTTCTAGGCTCGCGTCTCTAGCACGGTCTAGCCTAGGACCAGCACAGTACCGTCGTTGAGCGTTTATTCAACTTTGCATCTCTGAATTGATTATTGCTGACCCTTTTTGCTACCATACTATAAGCCTTCCCAGCTCCACATACCTCTACATCGTGCGTTTGACTCTCCCTGGCAATCGCTCTATCCAAGCTTTTGAGAGTTTTGACTACAACGGTTGCCGATCACCGCCTGCTGCTGGGTAAGAACTGGTAAGAATTTGAGATTTGCTTGACGGATTTGTGACACCCGCCACCACCACCTCTTGTTAGTATTCTGTAGGATCATATTCTTGTGTGTTTTCTATTGTTGCTAACCATGGCAGGATCACAAGCCGACGAGACTGACTGGGAGAACATGACGAATCAGGAGTTGCATGATAAATTTCAGCAAATGATGAATGGACAGGTGCAGGATGTGCTAAACAGATTTGAAGAGGCCATGGAGAAGATAGATGACATGGAGAAGACGTTCGAAACAAAGCTCGATAACAGGTTTAATGAATTGCTCGCGCGTCTTCCACCACCACCAGCGGCTGCACCTAACGCACCTCTACAACAACAACAACGACGACTACCTACACATCGTGAAACAGCCCTCCGCCGAGCGAGCCGTCTCCCTCTTGCACCTGGCCAAACTGTTGGTGCTGCTGTTGCTACTTCTGTGGCTCCTGCTGCTGATGCGGAGGAGGATGATTTTGCTGGCGATTACGAGGATGAGGTTGATCAAAATCAGAACTACGTGCCACCACCAGCACAGCAACCATCAGGTCGTCCACATGCAAATAATGGCAATGGTAGGGCTCACCCTCAGGTACGAGATCATGACCATCTCCCTAAACTAAAATTGAATATTCCACCATTTGAGGGTAGATATGTTCCTGATATATATCTTACTTGGGAGTTAGAAACTGAACAACGATTTACATGTTTACAATATCCCGAGGAGAGACGTGTTCCTGCTGCTGTTTGTGCATTCACTAGTTTTGCATGTGTTTGGTGGTCTGAGCATTGTAGATTATATCCCATTCCTGCTACTTGGGCTGCTTTGAAAACTGCTATGCGTACTCGTTGGGTTCCACCATATTATCAACGTGAATTACTTCAAAAATTGCAGCGCTTAAGACAGGGAAAAAATTCTGTAGAAGAATATTATCAGGAATTACAAACTGGCATGATTAGATGTGGTATTGTTGAGGAGAATGAAGCTATGCTTGCACGTTTTATGGGTGGATTAAATAGAGAGATTCAGACGATTCTAGAGTATAAGGAGTATACTAATATCACTCGTTTATTCCATCTTGCTTGTAAAGCTGAACGTGAAGTGCAGGATCGACAGGCATTGGCGCGGACTAACTTTTCTGCAGGTCGACCTTCTTCATGGACACCACGTGCATCATCTACTTCCACACGTTCTGCTACACCGGCGCCTCCGTCGGCTGCCACCTCCAACCGTGATACAATAAAGCAGGCACAATCACCACTATCTGCCAAGAGCACACCTTCTGGGCCTGCAAAGAGCTCTTCTTCATCCATGGCATCAACAGGGCAAACACATGATATTATTTGTCGACGTTGCAAGGGTGGAGGTCATTATGCGAGAGAATGCCCATCTAAGCGTGTGATGATTGTTACTGAGGATGGTGGGTATGAGTCCGCTAGTGACTATGATGAGGAGACTTTGGCTCTTATTACACGTGACGAACACGGTGGAGACGATTCTGATCATGAGACGCAATACATGGCTCCTGAAGATGCTGACAGGTATGAATGTTTAGTTGCTCAACGTGTTTTGAGTGTGCAGGTTACACAAGCTGAGCAAATCAGAGGCATAATTTGTTCCATACAAAGGGAGTTGTGAAGGAACGTTCTGTTCGCGTGATCATAGATGGAGGGAGTTGCAACAACTTGGCTAGCATCGAGATGGTGGAGAAGCTATCTCTCACCAAAAGACCACATCCACATCCTTACTACATCCAATGGTTCAACAACAGCGGCAAGGTTAAGGTAACACGTACTGTTCGTGTGCATTTTAGTATCTCTACATATGCTGATTATGTTGATTGTGATGTGGTACCGATGCAAGCATGTTCCTTATTACTTGGTAGACCATGGCAATTTGATAAAAATTCTATTCACCATGGTAGAAACAATCAGTATACTCTTGTTCATAAGGATAACAATATTACTTTGCTTCCTATGACTCCTGATTCCATTTTGAAAGATGATATTAATAGAGCTAATAAAGCAAAACAGGAGAAAACTAAGAGTGAAAATCAGATTGTGGCAAAAGAATTTGAGCAACAAATGCAGCCTAATAATAATAAACAATCTAGTGTTGCTTCTGAAATTAAATTGAAAAGTGCATGTTTACTTGCCACCAAATCTGATATTGATGATCTAGATTTTAGCAAATCTGTTTGCTATGCTTTTGTGTGCAAAGAGGCATTATTTTCATTCGAGGACGTGCCTTCCTCTTTGCCTCCTGCTGTCACTAACATTTTGCAGGAGTTCGCCGACGTCTTTCCACAAGACGTGCCACCGGGATTACCACCTATTCGCGGGATTGAGCATCAAATTGACTTAATTCCCGGTGCATCATTACCCAACCGGGCACCATACCGTACCAATCCAGAGGAGACGAAGGAGATTATGCGTCAAGTACAAGAACTGCTCGACAAAGGTTATATACGCGAATCCCTTAGTCCTTGTGCTGTTCCTATCATTTTAGTGCCGAAAAAGGATGGTACATCGCGTATGTGCGTTGATTGTAGAGGCATTAATAATATTACTATTCGTTATCGTCATCCTATTCCTAGGCTAGATGATATGCTTGATGAATTGGGTGGCTCTACAATATTCTCCAAAGTTGATTTGCGTAGTGGTTACCATCAAATTCGTATGAAATTGGGAGATGAATGGAAAACAGCATTTAAAACTAAGTTTGGATTATATGAGTGGTTAGTCATGCCTTTTGGGTTAACTAATGCACCTAGTACTTTCATGAGGTTAATGAACGAAGTTTTACGTGCTTTCATTAGACGATTTGTGGTAGTTTACTTTGATGACATATTGATTTATAGCAAATCTTTGGAGGAACATTTGGAACATTTACGTGTTGTTTTTATTGCTCTACGTGATGCACGTTTGTTTGGTAACCTTGGAAAGTGCACCTTTTGCACCGACCGAGTATCTTTTATTGGCTATGTTGTTACTCCACAGGGAATTGAAGTTGATAAAGCCAAGATTGAAGCTATTGAGAGTTGGCCGCAGCCCAAAACGGTCACACAAGTGAGGAGTTTCCTTGGCCTCGCTGGTTTCTATAGGCGTTTTGTGAGAGATTTCAGCACCATTGCTGCACCTCTCAACGAGCTTACAAAGAAGGATGTACCTTTTGTTTGGGGTACCGCACAGGAAGAAGCCTTCACGGTATTGAAAGATAAGTTGACACATGCTCCTTTACTCCAACTTCCTAATTTCAATAAGACTTTTGAGCTTGAATGTGATGCTAGTGGAATTGGATTAGGAGGTGTGTTATTACAAGATGGAAAACCTGTTGCATACTTTTCTGAAAAATTGAGTGGGCCTAGTCTGAACTATTCTACTTATGATAAAGAATTATATGCTCTTGTTCGGACCTTAGAAACATGGCAACATTATTTATGGCCCAAGGAATTTGTTATACATTCTGATCATGAATCTTTGAAACACATTAAAAGTCAAGCAAAACTGAACCGTCGACATGCTAAATGGGTTGAATTCATTGAGACTTTCCCTTATGTGATTAAACACAAGAAGGGTAAAGAAAATGTTATTGCTGATGCCTTGTCTCGTCGTTATACTATGCTTTCACAACTTGACTTTAAAATATTTGGTTTGGAGACCATCAAGGATCAATATGTTAATGATGCTGAATTTAAAGATGTATTGCAGAATTGTAAGGAAGGGAGAACTTGGAACAAGTTCGTTCTTAACGATGGATTTGTGTTTCGTGCTAACAAGCTATGCATTCCAGCTAGCTCCGTTCGTCTTTTGTTGTTGCAGGAGGCGCATGGAGGAGGATTAATGGGACACTTTGGCGTTAAGAAGACGGAGGATATACTTGCTACACATTTCTTTTGGCCAAAGATGAGACGGGATGTTGAGCGTTTTGTTGCTCGCTGCACTACATGTCAAAGAGCTAAGTCACGACTCAATCCTCATGGTTTATATATGCCTTTGCCTGTACCTAGTGTTCCTTGGGAGGATATATCTATGGACTTTGTTTTAGGTTTACCTAGAACAAAGAAGGGGAGGGATAGCATATTTGTTGTCGTGGATACCATTTGCTGAAATTTATCATCTATCTTCTCCATGGCCTCTTCAAATCTGTTTAGCACATCCTGCACCTGTCCATTCATCATTTGCTGAAATTTATCATGCAACTCCTGATTCGTCATGTTCTCCCAGTCAGTCTCGTCGGCTTGTGATCCTGCCATGGTTAGCAACAATAGAAAACACACAAGAATATGATCCTACAGAATACTAACAAGAGGTGGTGGTGGCGGGTGTCACAAATCCGTCAAGCAAATCTCAAATTCTTACCAGTTCTTACCCAGCAGCAGGCGGTGATCGGCAACCGTTGTAGTCAAAACTCTCAAAAGCTTGGATAGAGCGATTGCCAGGGAGAGTCAAACGCACGACGTAGAGGTATGTGGATCTGGGAAGGCTTATAGTATGGTAGCAAAAAGGGTCAGCAATAATCAATTCAGAGATGCAAAGTTGAATAAACGCTCAACGACGGTACTGTGCTGGTCCTAGGCTAGACCGTGCTAGAGACGCGAGCCTAGAACACTAACAAAATCACGGCGCTGCACGTAAATAAGGGAAAAGCACACTCTGGAACTTTTTTTTTTCGCTTTTTTTTTGCGCTCCTCTTTTTTTTTTGCGCTCCTCTTTTTTTTTTGCGAAAAATCACTATAATGGCGAGTGTCTCAAAACTCTTCCCTCGTCAAACTGATAGGATGGGCACGAAAATTTTTTTTCCACTTTTTTTTCGGAAATCAGGGCAGCGACGACGAAAAAGTGCGACAAAAAATCACTATGATGGCACGTGGCTCAAAAGACTCAGAAAAGCCTAAAAATAGGATAGGGAAAAAATATTTTTGCCCGTGAAAATTTTGGCCTAAAAACTGCCCGGGGGTCTCCAGACTCTTTTTTTCGAGACCTACGCAGGCACGGAAACACGAATCGGAATTGAGATTGATCTCAAGAACAAACCTAATATGAGAAGAACTCGGATTGGTGGTGGATATATGGTGGAGGTATATGGCAGCGGTGGTGGTATATGGTAGCGGTGGTGGTATATGGATAGAGATTGATGGTGGTATATGGATACGGATTGGTGGTGGCGGATAAGCAAAAGTGGTAGATGGGCGATGATAATGGTGCGGCGGCGGCGTGACAACTTGTGACCAGAACTCGAAACTCTAAAAGACTAGACTCTAAGACCAGCAACTTGACACGACGATGCAACCGCAAATTCAACAAAGCAAAAACCCTAAAAAGATTATGCAAAGGCTCAGATTGGTTCGGATATGATGAACTAACCCTAATTTTTTTTTGTGGCTTTTTCGTGGACTGTAGGTATGAAGAACAGACTCGATCTAATCTACGAAAAACTGTAAAATCTCACCGAGCAACCTGGAAATCTGATACCACTTGATAGAGGCGAGGGTGTCCCGATTTTTCGATGAGATGATAACTATCGTTTTCTGTGGGAGTCGACCTTGACGATCCGACTACGAACGTGCGAGACGTCGCGCCTTAGCAATCGCTAAACCAACCTCCGAGGGGTTATTGACCACGCCGGAGCACGATCAACCTGACCACGAGGGCCTGTTTCCTGCGAGCAAATGAAGAACAAGCAAGAAATTGAGATTGCAATCTGGATATTGCGAATATAAGATGAAAGCTTTATTGATCAAGGTGGGGTTCTGTGACATCTTGGTCTGGTCGTTGGACACAAACGAAGTACGCGAAGTTGCAGCTATGGCGAACTTTTAATCTAAACAAAACCCAAAGTCTAAACGACGCCCTAAGGGCTGTATATATGGAGGAAGAGAGGGGAATTTCGTGGCCCTTGAGGGTGGGGTCCGAAACCAAACCTAACTCTTGTTTCCCCACACATACGGACTCTAAAAATAGCCTATACTTAAGTATTTCGAAATTACATGGGCCTGGCCCATTAATAAGGTGACGCAGCTCCTAGAATAGCCTATGGACGAATATTATGAAGTGGCATCTTGTATATTTCGTCCATGGCTTCATGCACTCCTTATGGCGGCTTCAAAGTCCTGAAATCATCACTTGTAACTCCGTTCTTGATCCCCTTGCGCATGCCATCAACTTCATGCGTGTTCTTGCTCCAATGTTCATCCTTCTCCAAGCTAGGCCCTTCATTTGAAAGCAAAACAAATGTATCCAATTTAGGCAGCATCATAATCTCATGAACATTAGAATCATTACCAAGAAACGAAAGTACCTGGTAATTTAATTGGCGTGCGCGAGCTGTAGTAATTGGTCCAGTATATGTAACAGTAGGGGCTGTGGGTGTAACAATGGTATTGATGTCCTGCCGTGCCGTCGAAGTAGCACGGAGGTCCCGCCGCGCCGTCGATGTAGCAGACTGGTCTGGCCATGCCGCGGAAGCAACAGAGATGTCTCGCCGCACCGCCAAAGCAGGACGGAGGTCCTACCGCGCCGCGCCGGCCTGGGAAAATTTCGCATGGGCAGGCGAGGACTCTTACAGGCGCATCCATGCGATGGTCCATAGCCAGATGGATCAGATCTCCGGCTGGGCGAGGTTGCAGGACGAGGCTACTGGCGTCATCCGTCAACTAGGGGAGGGCAATGCGAAGCTCCGGGGTGAGCGCAACCTGCTAAGGGCGAAGATCGCCGGAAGGGCGAAGCAGGAGGAGGAGACCGCTGCCTTGTTGCAGAGACGGGCGTCATCATCAAGAAACTTATGGACGAGAATCTCATGCTCCGCATCGAGCGCAACAAGCTGGTGGAGGAATCCATGGATGCTGCCAAGCAGCATATTAAGGAGATGAAACTGATGAAAGAGATCATCGCCCACCGCGATAACTAGTCTCCGCGACCTGCAGTGCATAAAGAAAGTAGATATATGCGAGCCAGATCGTTGTATGCTTCTTCCTTCTTCTTTTGCCCTTGTGTATTTCGGGCGTAGCCGCATCTGGCTTTTTCGATTATCTTCCTAATTATGTAAGACAATTATTATCCACTCTCGTCGTCCTTATATATATTCATCAGTCTTGCTATAAGTCGTAGTAGATGCTATATAGGTCTGTCGGATCTTACATCAAGATCATGCAAAATTTTCTTTTCATATTTTCTTTTTTATCTCTTAAATCTCAGTTGAGTGAGACATTGCCATGCCATTAAACAGAGGCTCGGGCACCATTAATGGAGACCTTGGGAGAGAGGTGGATGGCAGATGGAGGTCAAAGGGCTCTCCTCCCGATAAGCACGCGCAGGGGTCTGATCGCACGCCTCCCGTACTCAAATAGCTACCCTGCACGGTGCCTCCTAGCTAATAAAAATGGAGACGCGTGGCGGCACGTAAATGGTAAATAGAACGCCCATGGTTCCAATAATACTAGTGTTTCCGATTATAATGTGACAACACTTGTTACAAAATGACTTTGTTGATTTTTAATGTGTGCGCCTTCGCAAATCGTACAGCAAAATTACCACAACATGTTGGTGCCATGTCATGACACCAAGCCAAGTTTCATGATTTTCATGCGTGTTTCGGATTTACCAGAATTAAAAAACCAAGTTTCTCAATGTTTCCAGCCGAGCCATGACGCCAAGATGTTTGAATTTCATTCCCATTTCTTGCATAGGACCTAGAAATTTACCCGAGGCCACACATGTGATTTTTCAACCAGCTTTGGTGCACTGGAGCATGTGCTTGTATTTAAAATTTGAATTATGCACATTGTCGGTGTCAAAACCAGCGGATCTCGGGTAGGGGGTCCCGAACTGTGCGTCTAAGGCGGATGGTAACAGGAGGCAGGGGACACGATGTTTACCCAGGTTCGGGCCCTCTTGATGGAGGTAATACCCTATGTCCTGCTTGATTGTTCTTGATGATATGAGTATTACAAGAGTTGATCTACCACGAGATCGTAGAGGCTAAACCCTAGAAGCTAGCCTATGGTATGATTGTATGTTGTCCTATGGACTAAAACCCTCTGGTTTATATAGACACCGGAGGGGGCTAGGGTTACACAAGGTTGGTTACAAGGGAGGAGATATACATGTCCGTATTGCCTAGCTTGCCTTCCATGCCAAGTAGAGTCCCATCCGAACACGAGAAGAAGTCTTCAATCTTGTATCTTCATAGTCCAACAGTCCGGCCAAAGGATATAGTCCGGCTGTCCGGAGACCGCCTAATCCAGGACTCCCTTAGTAGCCCCTGAACCAGGCTTCAATGACGATGAGTCCGGCGCGTAGTATTGTCTTCGGCATTGCAAGGCGGGTTCCTCCTCCGAATACTCCATGGAAGAGTTTGAACACAAGAATAGTGTCCGGCCCTGAAAAATAAGTTCCACATACCACTGTAGAGAGAATAATATTTCCACAATCTAATTTGCTGACACGTTTTGACAGCATGACATCACGCCACGCCCGGTCATTATTCGAACCGTTTTTCTCAACCAGCACCGCACATATCGTGAGGCGTTTTTCTTGACACGTCTTGTCAAAGCAGAGATCGTGTTCCCCTTATCACGGGATTCTCATCAATACAGACGTGGGTAACCCAACCATGCCTATTGGTATGACGCCAAGTCCAAAACGGCCACGAGGAGGACGCTTGATATTCACCCTCTTTATAAAGAGGACAAGGCCTTTTCTTTTTCCCTCTCGTGCTCAATCGAATCATTTCCCCGCCTCGAGTTCTAACACCCAAAGCTCAAGTCAGGCGCTTCGGACCATCAACTATGTCCGGATCCAACCTTCAAGGTTGGTGGATGCCCTCCTTTGTAACAGAGGAGGACAGCAAGAAGTTGAGAGAGGCCAGATATCTGACCGCCGGAATTTTGCATAGGCTGCCTGCCCGAGGGCAGGTCGTCCCTACTCCCGAACCCACCACGAGTGTCGTGTTCATCTCCCACTTCCTCCGAGGACTAGGCCTCGCTCTGGATCCCTTTGTCAGGGGTCTTATGTTCTATTATGGGCTAGATTTCCATGATCTGGCCCCGGACTCCCTTCTTCACATCTCGTCATGTATTGTCGTATGTGAGGCCTTCCTTCGCATTACCCCTCACTTCGGCCTTTGTCTCAAGACCTTCGATGTGAAGCCGAGGATGATCGAGGGGCGGCCCGCAGAGTGCGGAGGTGCTTTAATAAGCAAACTTGCTGATGCTCCATGGCCAGAGGGTTCCTTCCTAGAGGTGTCCAGATTGTGGCAGCGGGAGTGGTTTTACATCACAACTCCCCGAAGTGCCAAGTGGGTAGCCGCCCCCACCTTTCGCTTGGCGCCCCCACCGCAACTGACGTCATGGATCAGCAGGGGGCTGAGCTGGGGTCCAGCAAAGGACGTGCCAATACTGCAGAGCTGTATCCGAGATCTCTTTGAGAGAGATTTCAGTCTGGTTATGGTAATGCAAGTTATGCTAGTTCGTCGAGTCCAGCCTTGCAAACGCCGGCCCCTCCGTATGTGGGAATTCAACCCGGAAGGACCGCGAGCTATTCAGCATTTCCTCGGCATGACGCTCAAAAAGATGTATAAATCGTTCTTCGGACCCGAAGTAAAGTGTCTGGACACCTCCGAGGATGTGGGTTTGAGCTGTAACCTCCCTGCTACCCAAGTAAGTAATCCCATGACCGAACCCGCCATCCTTTTATTTATCATGGTGTCATTTTTAAGAGTCGCTCTTTAACCAGGACTGGATAACAAAGGCGAAGATGATCAGGTGTTCGACCCCCCTTCTTGAGGGTTTGGACAATCCGGTACTAGACAAGATGCTTGAGCCGGTGACTAATCTAGTGCCCTCAAAAGGAAGATGAAGGGGGGATTAAGAGGGCGAAAGCAGGCCTCACTCGCTATTCATTCCAACCGGGGGAATGAGTGCCTCCTCGAGGGAGGATAACCCGAGGGAAGAATCTGACATTCTCTCTCCCCGGGGAAGGAAGAGGTCTACCTCTGAAGATCCGGAAACCAAGGTTTCCAAACGGGAGAATAAATCTTCGCCAGAGGGTCCTGCCTCGGAGGGTATTCTCACCGCACAATGTCCGCGCGGGGATCAGCCCTCTACCGAGCTATAAGTAATCAAAAAGTACTTAATAGTGAAAATATCCTACCTTACTTCCGAAGACAATAACCGATGCTCATAAATTGTAGTCCGGATTGTAGCCCTTCTCGATAGAGTTCGTCTTCGAGGGATCTCCTTCCGGAGATGATGGAGAGCGAAACGCCTCCCCCTGACACCCCGCCTCCGGGGGCAGGGGACCCTGAAGTGTCGTCGCGGAGGATATCTCTGGATCCACCAATGCCAGAGGATAACCCTTTGGCTACCCGGGATCCCCAGTATCCGGCTTCTAAGGAGAGCGACAGCAAGGGTCCGGAACCGTACAGTGTGCCGTCGGATGCACTGAAGGATCTTCTGGGGCAAGCTGCCGTCTCAGAAGCGCATCGTACGCTAATTGGTACGGTAATTGAAAGGATTTCATCTGCTGAAAGAGGTTTGCACGAAGCCTTTATGAGTTTGCTGAAGGGCTTTGAGGTACGTTAAATAGTGTATGTTTTTGATAGTACCGCACACGTTAGGTGTGCCCTATGCAGATAGTAGCCCCTGAGACTCTGGTTGTCGTCGAGAACGGCGGCAACCCGAGGATAATATTCCCGGGTAATAACCCGACTGCCCTTATGTGCAGGTGGCTGAGGCTACGGTGGCTAGCCGAACTGATGGGTTTACCGAGCTAAAGCGGCAACTTGATGCGGCCGATGCCGATATCGTGCTTGTCAACCAGCGGCTTGACGAGGCACAGGGTGAGTGATTTCTCTGGTGATCGTCACATAATAAGAGGAGCATGATGCCAGTATCTTTAATATGTTGTGACTGCAGATGGAGCTGCCACCATGGAGACCCTTCGGGCGGAGTTGGCCCGAGCCAAGGAGCAAGCAAGGAGTAGCAATGCAGCCACTCTAAAGGCGGCCGAAGAGTTAAGGGTCGAACAGGCCGCGCATTGCAAGAGCAAGGAAAGAATAGCCAAAATGGCTGTAGAATTAAAAGATGCCGCTGACCGTTACCAGCTTCTTGAAGAAGAAAGCCGAGCGAGGGCGACGGGCTTGGAGAAGGCCCTGGTAGCTACCAAGGAAGCCAACTCCAAAAGTAGAGCGACGAAGGAGGAGCTGCATCAAGCTGCAGATATCGTGTCTGGGAAGCCCTTCTTGTTGCAGACTAAATTCGAAGATCCGAAGTATGCTCCTCTTAAACGACTATGGAGTTCTATGGACGCCTACGTGGATTTGGCTGCAAGTGCTACTGACGCGGACGAGTACTTCAAGGATCAGAAAGATCACGAAGTGGAGAAGCTGTTCTGGTCATAGTTTCATGCTACAGTCCGTCCGCTGCTGTTGAATGAGCGAATGGCCGAGTGGGCCGAGCTCCATAGGTTGTCCGGACTTGCCATGAGGTCCGTTGTGGATCATCGGTGGCCGGGACGGCCAAGGACGAATAGCTACTTTAGTTTAGTGCAACAATTCCTTGGTGCTGTGCCACGCATCGATGCTGTAAAGAGATCGGCGTGCATAGAGGGTGCGCGGATGGCCTTTGCCCGTGTTAAGACATACTGGGCGGAAATGGAGGCCACCACCGTTGCGACACAGGGTTCGGCCGTAGGTCGAGTGGCCGCCGAGCACTACTTTGAATAAGTTCTTGAAGGCGCTCGTTCGATAGGGGCGCAGTGCTCGAAGAATATTATGTTCTAGTAACATGTACTCCCACTGTAGAAACAATGTTTATTGAATTATTAAGGCTGTATTTATACATTTACCCATAAGTACTGTGATGCCTCCTGTGCGGCTGTTTATGTATATATGTATATAACCTGAAAGTTTGTAGTCGTCGGCTTCCGCCCCCACGCATATAATGCGGGGGTGTTCGCAGAAAGGCATATCCACACTTGATCCAACATGTTGGTCCGTTAAGGAGGTGATAGCGCAGCGAATGAGGCAATCAGACTATATTGCTTTAACACTTTCACTTAGCCATAGGAGTTTGATGGTGGGGCTACTATATAGCCCCTGGTACTTCTGCGCTTGTCCGTACACGGGGCGTGTGCATACCTGACCGAGAAACGGCCCTTAGTTAATGTTGAGGAATCCTGAAGATTCCGCTGAGTCATCGAGTGGTTGACCAGTCTCTCTCTATATCATGACAGTCAGTTTTTGGCTTTCTCTACTGAGGTGCTCATCCGGATGAACCATGGCACAATCGCAGTAGTTCTCCCAGTGCTACCTTAGCCGATATAATGGAACGTAAGGTACCAAAACGTGGGAGCCGGGCAAACCCAACATTTGACCAAAGACATGATTCAGAGCTGATGCATATAGGGCCAAACTCGCGACACTGAACACTCCCTAAGGTGTTCGGTCATTATAATATATACCGGGCTAAACAATGCCCTTAATAATAAACCCCATGTGTCTAGGTATGTGCAATATCCTGACGTGGCCACATGCCAATAATGTCAGCATCCTTCTTAGTTGTGTGGAGTATCCGGAGGATGAGAGCAACAAGAGACAGTAAAAAAGGTTTACGCAGGGCCTTAATTCTAAAAAGAAACCTTTGGGCTGGTCCCTGCTGCATGTCTGCGCCTGTGTCTCCATTGTGTCGTGTCCTGGACAGGTGTAGCACAATTGTAATCTGTAAAAGGAAAGAACTTAGGTGAAAGTTGTTGTGCCAAAAAAGAAGAAGAATTGGTTATTATCAATGAACTATCAAAATTCAAGAGAAGTCAAGTTGAGTCAGGCTGGCCCTGATTACACGTGGGAAGCCCCTGGTATCGTCTATGAGGGTTTGATCATCAAACCAATCTCATGTATATGTGATGGAACGCCGGACTCGTCTAACCGTGTCCGTGGTCTTGACGACCTGCCATTTTTTCTGGTTGGTGAGGTCGTCTAGTTCGCGGCTATTAAAGCCGCTGTATCCTCTTCCGTACATAAGAAACGTTCGATATTTTTGCTAACTCTGATGATGCCACGTGGACCGGGCATTTTTAGCTTGAGAAAATCATAATGTGGTATTGCGTTAAAATGAGCGAAAGCCGTTCTTCCGAGTAGTGCTTGATAACCAATTCGGAATGGAGCAACGTGGAAAGTTAACCTTTCTCTTCGGAAGTTATCGGGAGAACCGAATACCACCTCTAGCAATAGAGAGCCCGTACAGCGGGCCTCTTGACCTGGTATTACTCCCTTGAAGGTAGTATTACTGTGGCTTATTTGTGTCGGATCTATCCCCATTTTGTGGACCGTGTCATGATATATCAGATTTAGATCACTGTCGCAGTCCATGAGGACTCGTGTAAGATGGTACCCATTTATTATTGGGTCTAACACCAAGGCCACCATTCCTTCATGCTGGATATTTGTCGCTTGATCCCTACAATCGAAACTGGTCGGGCAGGCCAACCAGGGGTTGATCCTAGGGGTGACGGGCTCTATGGCACGTGTGTCTCGGAGTGCATGCTTGCTTCTCCTCCTCGTCACATGGACCACGTTTACCGTTTTAACCTCTGGTGGGAACTTTTTCTGTCCTCCGGTGCTTTGCTAGCGAGGTTCATCCTCGTCTTCACTTGGTGTCTCCTCCCCTTTGTGTTCGGCGTTTAGCTTACCGGCTTGTTTGAAGACCCAACATTCTCTGTGGATATGATTTGCAGGTTTGTCGGGGGTGCCGTGAATTTGACAGAGCATGTCAAGAATTTTGTTTAGGCCAGATTCTCCTTCTCTGCTGCCTTTGAAAGGCTTTTTCTGCTGACCTGGTCGAGAGCCCCTGAATCCGGCGTTTACCGCCGTGTTATCTGGGCTACCTTCTTTATTTCGACGCTTGTTTTTGTTGCGTTGTGGTTTGCCATTGCCATCCCTGACTTCGGATGTGCTTGGGTCACTGGTGCTGCTACGGGCCAACCAGTTGTCTTCGCCCGCACAAAAGTGGGTCATGAGGCTTGTTAGGGCTGCCATTGTTCTCGGTTTTTCTTGGCCGAGGTGTCTGGCGAGCCATTCGTCTCGGACGCTGTGTTTAAAAGCTGTTAAGGCTTCGGCGTCCATACAGTCGACGATTTGGTTCTTCTTAGTGAGTAACCTATTCCAAAGCATTCGGGCGGACTCTTCGGGCTGTTGGATTATATGACTTAAATTGTCTTCATCCGAAGGTCGGACATAAGTCCCTTGAAAATTATCCCGAAAAGCATCCTCGAGCTCCTCCCAACTTTCAATTGAGTTTTCGGGGAGGATTTTCAGCCAGTGCCGAGCAGGCCCTTTAAGCTTGAGGGGCAATTATTTAATGGCATGGAGATCATCTCCGTGAGCCATATGAATATGGAGGATAAAGTCCTCGATCTAGACTCTAGGGTCTGTTGTCCCGTCGTACGCCTCTATGTTCACCGGTTTGAATCCTTCTGGGAATTCGTGATCCAGCTCCTCATCAGTGAAACATAAGGGGTGTGCGGCACCCCTGTATTGGGATGTGCCATGGTGTTCAGACGGTTGTAGTATTCGGTTTTGGTTTTGTACCGTAGCGCGCTTCCTAGATCCATAGATGGATCTAGTCGCGCCGGATTTTTGGCGCAAGTTCTCACGTAGATCGTGTGTTGACTTATGTGCGACTTTCTCAGCCACTCTATCGCGTTCACAAGGTGGTGGATCTGGCCGGTTGGCCATATCATTCTTCGGCTGTGTGGGCTCTAAGGCCTCATCGACGAATTCCGGTAATAGCTTGCGCTTTGGATAGCTATTTGTGTGGTAACTACCACCGTACTTTGTTTCCTTGTCGAGCACTTTGTTCCACCTGCTGTTGAGCGTATCTTGTGCGGCCTTAAGCCTTTGCTTCTTTTTCATAAGGCTCCTCGCTGTGGCAATAAGCCTTTTGCGGAGGTTCTCTTGTTCCAAGTGCGTTTCCAAGATGATGTGTGCATCTTCGTCTGGACTGTTTTCCTCCCCGGACGGGGTTTGATGAGGTTTATCCGTGGCGTCGCCGTGTTTGGACGCCGGATCCGTACTATGTTCGCCGTTTCCATCTTGATCGTGCTTTGCCACTAGGGTGGTGCGGTCGTCTTTTCTTCTAGAGTCGACTGGACTGTTATTTCCTCTTGCGCTGTTATCGCTGTTTTTGCTATGGTGGGACTTAGAGCGGCACCGTTGACGTCGGCGCTTGGGTTGCTTGGAGGGGGCATCCTTCGCTGTCTCTTCGCCATTGCCCTCTATGGGCGTATCCACCATGTATATGTCATGTGATGAGGTGGTGGTCCGGCGCCCTGTGGGCGGTGGTTCCTGTTCGTCTCCTGCATCGTCGTCCATACCGTCGATGTCTTCGGAGTCGAAATCGAGCATGTCAGTTAAGTCGTCGATAGTTGCTACTAAGTGGGTGGTGGGTGGGAAGTGAATTTCTTCGTCGTCCGCATCCCATTCTAGCCAGACATAGTTCGGCCAAGGTTCTCCTGACAGGGAGAGAGACCTTAATGAATTTAGTACATCACCGAAAGGTGAGTGCTGAAAGATATCCGCGGAGGTGAAGTCCATGATCGCGCCCAATCGGATTCAATGGGTGCGGATGCAGGTGGCTCGGAGCCCGTGGCCGGAGAAGAATCTAGTAGTTCGGCGATGCGGCTCTCGTAAGGGGTAATGTCAGTATCCGTCTCTATCGCCACTGAGAGTGCAGCCTCCATGGTAGGGTCTATCCCTCCACTCTCGGATGGCGCAATTTGCTACGGATTGATAGCCGGAGTAGTTGCAGATGCGATCTCCTGAACATTGTCCGACGGCAGAGTTACGTCATGCTCATCGCGATTGTGCGGCATGTCTGACATGGACTCGAATTCGTCAAAGATCAAGTCTCCATGGATGTCTGCCGTGTAGTTCAAGTTTTCGAATCTGACCAGATGGCCAGGGGCATAGCTCTCGATCTGCTCCAGATGGCCAAGCGAATTGGCCTGCAGTGTGAAGCCGCCGAATACAAAAATCTGCTCGAGGAGGAAAACCTCACCTTGGACCACATCGCTACCGATGATTGAAGGAGCCATCAAGCCTTACGGTGACAACACAGTGGAACTCTCAATGAAAGCACCAATGTCGGTGTCAAAACCAGCGGATCTCGGGTAGGGGGTCCCGAACTGTGCGTCTAAGGCCGATGGTAACAGGAGGCACGGGAAACGATGTTTACCCAGGTTCGGGCCCTCTTGATGGAGGTAATACCCTACGCCCCGCTTTATTGTTCTTGATGATATGAGTATTACAAGACTTGATCTACCACGAGATCGTAGAGGCTAAACCCTAGAAGCTAGCCTATGGTATGATGGTATGTTGTCCTACGGATTAAAACCCTCCGATTTATATAGACACCAGAGGGGGCTAGGGTTACACAAGGCCGGTTAGAAGGGAGTAGATATACATATCCGTATTGCCTAGCTTGCCTTCCACGCCAAGTAGAGTCCTATCCCGACACGGGACGAAGTCTTCAGTCTTGTATCTTCATAGTCCAACAGTCCGGCCAAAGGATATAGTCCGGCTGTCCGGAGACCACCTAATCTAGGACTCCCTCACACACAAAGGTGACACGTTCCCTCTCAGAACCATGAGCCTTCTTGAGAGAAGCTTCGTTTGCAAGAAACTTATATCAAAACTTGTTCCTATTCTGCATAAAAATGAACCCGGAATAATTCCAAAATTTAATAGGGCATTCATATAGTTCTATGTTGCCTCTGTAAAGAAAATCTGGGGGGAGGCAGCGTATATTGTTTCGCACACAAAGGTATAAAGAAATAAAGAAATTAGCATACCTATTTAATTCTTGGGTTTTGATTATTTATGCCACTAGTTGTGTATCACTACTCAGTTTTGCCATTAGAAGTTACAACTACTCAAAAAATGCCATCGATCCGAGAGATGCCTGCTCAAAAATGCAATTAGATATCTAAAAAATGCCATCATTAAGTTAGATGTTTGCTCAGAAATGCCATTAGACATTGTTATTTTCACGTCAAACCCGTTGACCATGTTACATGACAAAAATAAGCCGATTCTCACAATGATAAGTTAATGGTGTCCACCACAACACACCCCTCAAGTAAAACAAAGCACCCTGGAATTCTTTGACAAAACTAAGCACCCTGAAATTCTTTGACAACTAAACTGCTGGCTATATGATGTTGGCCATATATATTGTACGTATATATTGTACGTATATAATGTGAAGAAACAAGTGGTAGTACTATACCAACTAAAAGATGAAATGTAAAAAATATAACGAGAAGAAACATAACATAGTTCTGCTGGGGGCTCAGCACAACACACCCCTCAAATAAAACTAAGCACACCAGAAATTAAACTAAGCAACTAATCTAGTAGACACTGCATTAGAACCACCATGAGCAACGACACTGCCAACTTACTCGAAGTCCTCGTCCACGTCCTCGACTTCATCCTTGTCCCTCTTCCTCTTGGGCAATACTTCTTTGCTTGAACTGCACACTTGGCTCTTGCTCTTCATCCAACTCTTGTAGATATTGAAACAAAGGTAGCCATCCATTGCAAAGTAGTGGATGTGGTCTATATCTAGTACAGTCCACTGCCATGCACGATGAAACATGTGCGAAGGTTTCTTGAGTTCACCGTACGAAGGATGAACCATGGCTCCTATCAGGGTCATCATTGAAGGCTGGTCATGGTAGGGCACTAGCCCTTCCTTCTGGAGGTTGAAGGGGTCGGCTACAACGAGGCCTATCCGACCCAGGATTTCCTTGTCTTTCCTAAAGTATACATTAATGAATTTGACTCGGCCACCCTTGAGGAACTTCTTAAAATCTTCGCACTCAATGTTGGCATGGCATATGTGGTAGAGCAAGCATAAGTCATGCACGCAAACCTGGATCACGGCGGGCTTCTTCTTCACTACCTCCTTTAGATTCTTCTCGCTTCCCAGGACTGTGGTGTACTCAACATCTAGCCCAGCGACCCACTCATCATTTGAGTTTTTGAACATGCGTTTGAAGCGAGCAAGGCATTCTTTCATCATTGCGGAAGAACGGGTGTAGATGACGTTGAACTCATCGCCGGTGATGGTTCTGACCTTGTACTCACCGCTGATCATGGAGATTTGGGACGCCATGGATTTGGGGGGAGGATTAGGATTAGTGGAACTGCCGTAATGTGAAAGGACGGGACGACTAGGAGTGGTTTATCGATTGTAAAAATATCGAGTGGGGGCGCGTGCGAATGGCAGGGTAGTGGTTTGCTTGGTGGATAAATGGATTCATGCACAGTACTATGGGGGCCCAATTAGATGTCATGTCTACTCGACGCCCAATTAAATGGCTTTCGATGGCATGTCAAGCGTCGGGAAAATTACAGGTGATACGAAGATTTCCATTCTCCCATGATATGGGCTTCCGAGGGCCCTTGGATCTAAGATCGAACGGTTGCATGGCATGATTCTAGACATATGGGTGAATATCCTATCCTGGAGGGTTATTCTGCAGATTTTCAGCAACTTAGCATGTGACCGTTCGATCTTAGATCCAAGGGCTGCCAGCAGCCCGTATCATGGTCACGCCTATCACGATTGTCGCCTTGCTCGCGTGGTCGTTCCCTTGGAGATTTAACAAGGTGCGTTAGGCTATCTGATGTTGGCATGTCATACATAGTCATCACTTAGTCACTCATACAACAAGGTTAGCTATAAGGTTGGCTATAACAGTATTTTTTGTTTACTTCTCTCTATGTCTTTCTTCGTAGTATTTATTGCATTTGCCAAAGAGTGACCTCTTCCAATGAAATGGTGCTTAGATGAGGTGCTATGGGCATTAAATGGCTTAGCAACTCAAGTCCCCAATGCATAGGTGCTTAGGTTTTTGTTGCTAAGTTTGCTTCATCTAGGTACATGCGCTTATCACCATTTCTTCCTAGGGTCACCAAACTAGTCTATCTCTTCTTAATCAACTTGCCACATCAGACTTAATGCCTACGTGGCAGGCTTAGCACCTGTAGGATCAAGTGCAATAGTGGGCTATAAGCCCGGTTTACATGGCATTTTTGCATATGTAGGGGAAAGAGGCAAGGAAATAGTGGAGGAGTGGGCTCTCAAGCAAGAGCCAGCCTCTACATGGTGGACCATCGGGAGAGGCACCTGTATGGAGGTGGTTAGGAATCGGGAGACTAACGCCGGTCGTAGCGTCGTAGTTAAAATGATAATGGCAAGTCAAATCACCAGGCCCCACCTATCTAGTAGTAACTCACTTTCAAATCAGACATCCCTACGTTTGCAGCAGCCTACTCCCTTATCTTCTCGTGTCTTTGTCGAACCGACTAGGCAGAACTGCCCCGCCTACCGCGCGGGAAAAGCCCCACCCTTGACTTTTAAATAGTATAGTATACTAATTTTGTATCCATGGATTGTGCCATGGAGCAAAGCCGCAAGAAAACGGCGGTACACACGTACGGAGTATACAACATGCCCGTCGCGTTCACTTCGCACCCCAGACGGTCGGTCGGTCTGGCACGCCGCTCTCCGAATGGAACGCGCATCATATTGTGTTTGCACATACATGTGGGACCGCAATTGAGAACTGACCATAGGCACAGTCCCTGGCCTCGCAAGTCGGGTGAGTTAAAAGAAGAGAGAGACAAGCGATAGTACTACTAGAGAATTGTTGTAGGAATACATACGTTGGTACCTGGATGATCCCTGCAAGACACAGAAGATCAGTTCGTCCATGCATGTGATCAGACTCTAGCAGACACGCCTAGATTGGCTATCATCTACATATCATGCAGACTGTGTTGTACAGGGCTGTAGTTCTGGTGAGAAATCTAAAAAAGGTTTCTTGTCATCTCGCAAAATTATGTTCATGTGCTTCGGATCACTGTGAGGGTTAAACAGCGACAACTGAGCTGGGCTAGTCATTGGGGTCACATGCACGAAGACTACTCGGCTGCCACCTAGGTCAAGCCGGCTATGTTAACTAGGACATCTATCGACGGACCCCTTTTCTACGAGTTTATCTTTAATTTCAGCTTTGATCCTCGTCTAGTTTGTCCATCGGGACTCATCTTGTCTCCTTTGGGCAGTGAGGTTATGATTTCTTGTCATGTGGCATTTTTTCGTGTTATATGTTATAATCCTGTGCTTCAGATCAAAATGACGACAACTGCGCCTCCGGGGCACGTGCATGAAGACTTCTCGACAGTAATTGCCGAGCTCAAGCCGGCTCCGGCTGGTAGATAACACAAAACTAGTACTCCACTATATAGGCAAGAGCCTCCGCGCTTGCTTGCTAGTGTTTCTCTCTTCACACTGTCTCCTCCTCTCCAGATCTAAACATGACAGCGATGTCCACACACACACTCTCTCTCTACTCACTGCTGGTCACAGATCCAGCCGGATCCTCTGCACCGGGGAAGGTGAGAAGGTGCAATGTTCACACGGTCGTCCTCGGCAATAGCTCTTACCCACTGCCGGCGCGTCCCGATCAGCGTGCCTTGTCATTCTCTCCCAAGTATCGTTGGCGAGGGAGCGCCTCCCACCCCTTCTTCCTCGATGCCGTAGTGTGGGCAGATCCGGCCGCCCGCCGCCCACCTAGCGACATCCTGTTAACCCTCAGGTATAATTTCCTTTGAAACCGGCCTTGCTCTACTTCCCTAGCTCCTGATGTCGCTGCATTTGTATTTTTTACTATTTCTCAGGCCCCCTTGTAGATAGGATCGATCGGCTATTCGAAAACCACCTAATTTTTTATTGTTAAGAGGTAAAACTAGCTCATCCACTCGAATCTAGTACTACTTGGTTCAAACAAGGAAGAAAGGGGTGGGGGTGGGGGAAGATTTGTTACGTGAATCTAGGACTTGGTCAAAAGAGGAAATAATGGGGGCAAAAAGTAGGAGAGACTGGCTATCCAACTGGTCTCTAGGTCTAATAGGGAAATAAAGGGAACGCAGTACAAACTCAATATAAACCCGATCTATTGGTTGAAAAAGGAAAGATAGTGGGGACTGGGGGACAAGTCAACAGAGTAAGTCCAGCACTAGATTTGCTAGCCTCACACAGTATAAGGTGGCTATATACCAAACAAAAATGGGACCAACCCAGATATCCTCTTTTGATGTTTGTTGCCCCGAGCCGCTCTTATGTAATGCCACTAGTAAAATGTAGCAGTCGCACTGTTAAAAGTAAGGACACGTTAAACCAATGTTGTTTTCAATGTAATGCCTCCAGTAATATGAATCAATCGCACTTTTTTCATGTCCTGCTAAATTTCCCATTAAGATAAGTTGCTTCTTTTCGTTAGGGATGCAACTGTCCTGGTCCGCCTACTCTCCCATGCCCAAATACCGACTCTGTAGCAGCTGTTAATGTAATGTTGCTGGTAAAATGAAGCAATGGCACCATTAAAGTAATGTCTTATTTAATAGTTGTCATAGTTAATTCTAATGCCCACACTAATATGTAGCAATGCTGCTAGAAATTGCTATTGTCCTTGTACGATTGCCATTCAGATAAGGAACATGTTTTCTTTTCATTTGACGCAAGTTTCATCACTTGTTAGTCACCCTCCTTTCCACCTTTTTGTGCAAAGATAGATATACATTTCACGCTTGATCTTAGTTGAACTGCACAGATGATATCCAAATGATAGTTGAACATTCCAGGAGCTTCACGACAAACCTTGATGTTGCTCAATTTTATTGCAACTAATGAAGAAGAAGCTCTGTAGGTTTCATTTTCTGATGGAAATGGAACTGGGGCTGGAGCCCTTTTCTTAAAAAAAGAAGAAGAAGAAGCTGCTAGCTCATGGGGCATTGCTTCATTTTAGGTGAACTGCACCAAAAGGTCCCATGAATTGAATCATCCATGTTGGTGACTGGTGTCATCCCTCCTACGATGGCATTGACTACAGATATGGTTCCCATCATGAGGTATGTTCCTTTTTGGTCTGACCGTTTGCCAAAGATCCTGCATGATGATCCTGCTCTTGTGCTACTGTTTTGGCACTGCAATGATAAATCAGTAATGTTATTATTTTGCACCTTAATCTAGTGGCACTATTAATTTGAGACAATGTTTTGGCCCGCTAGTGCCACTGTTTTTTATATATCGAAAAAGGGGGTTCCCTCCGATTTCATTAAAGAAACCCAACCATAGAGAACCATTATCCGACAACATCTCAGTGTAAATGAGCAGTTATGCAATTACTACTAGAATGGACTGAGTACTAGCAGCAGACAACTTCGCCACATAAGCTAGGCAGGTAGGGGGACGCAGCACCTGCTCGACCAAGTTTGTATTACAACCCAAATGCTACCACAGAAACATCAGGGTGAAGATAGGGACTGAAAGAGCCAACTTCAGCATCCCAGTCTAAGCACCCCCGGCCTTCATCCTTGCGACGCACGGTACACCTCGTTTGCCACCTGCTCGACCCTAGTGTCACTGATAAAATGAAGTAATAATAAAGTTAAAATAGAGAGAGTGTCCTCTCTATCATTTCATTTCCAATGTAGATAAAGAAAGTGCTTCTCTTTGTTAATGTATGTTTCATCAACTTGTCCCATTGTTAATGTTTAAGCGTTTCTGCAAACTGGGGTGCTTAGTTTTAGTTGATCTGCACAAAAATAGAGATTTGAATGTCTCAAGGCCCCTCCTTGTACTACTGCTGTACACTGATGTTCATCACTGGCAGAAGGTGTATCGAGGAGACTTGGGATGATTTCCAGTATGAGGCGTGGCGTACCGTATGAGGCTTTGCAGGGCCCATATCGCCCTTGCAGCATGGCATACTATGATACTATCGCAATATTTTCTTCTATTTATTTTGAGTGTTTCATCAACTAGTGCCACTATAATGTAATCATGGCTTTTCATTATCTGTGCAAACAGGGTTATTTAGCTGCATTTTGGTGGAACTGCACAAATGTACGGATGGGACCGGCATATATGCAGTGTGCAAGGTGTGCCGAGTATAAATTACCGACACCAACCATGCTCCATGCATGCATTGGCATCCACCACCACCAGTGGGATGTGTGGCACTCTTTGTGGACGGATCTTTGTCGGCAGCAAATCCTCTAACCAAATACTAGTAGCTCATATTGGAAGTTTCTAGGGAGTACTCTTTTCTAAAAGAAGCACCAATCTATTTTTCTTTATTTGTACACAGTGTCACAACTTTGACCCAAAGGTCCAGAGCTATTTAAGGGTGATTGGCGTAGTACTCGGAGACTGATTGTAAGCATGATTTTCAATAGCTATCACACTGATTGTAAGCATGAGCAGGTGGAAGATTAGGTTAGTGCGAAGCTTACCTTAAACCCTACCACCGCCTTTGAAACGAGGTGAGCATCAAGGGAACCATGGAGAACGGCGGGGAAGCGACGTCGCGCCATCTGGCCTCTTCTTGAGGTTGGAGAACGAATACTCCTGTGGCTCCGACTGGCTCTGCAGCCTCATGAACGGCACACCGTACTCGATCGATTCGTTATCCTCTGGGTGCTCGACCTTCGAACTGTACGCCCACCACCTTCGCCTGACTTTCGCCTCGGGCGAATCTGTCTGCTCCATCGCCCAGAGGAGATACTCGATGAACTCGAAGGATTGCGGCGTGACTGCCGCCGAGGAGTACATGTACATCGCCACCCTCATCGCCGCCGTCTCGCTCTTTCGCATACATTGCCACATGGCCCTCACCGTCCTCGAAATCTCCCACTCATTGTCAAACCAAGTAAGGATCTCCTTCACACCTAGCTAACTTTGCCTGGTTGCCGCCGGCGATCTGCCTGATTCGCTGCTGCATCCTCTCCATAAATGTCCTTCTGAGTGGTCCGGTGCTAGCTTTGGAAGATGGGAGGAGAGACGGTGGTCTTGCAGTAGAGAAGAGGGAGAGGCGAGACGGTGGTTTTGGAGTGGAAATGATGGAGAGGAGAGGAAGTGGTTTTGCAATGGAGAAGAGGGAGAGGCGACACGGTGGTTTTGGAATGGAGATGATGGAGAGGAGAGGAGGTGGTTTTGCAATGGACAAGAGGGAGAGGCAAGACGGTGGTTTTCGAATGGAGATGATGGAGAGGAGAGGAGGTGGTTTTGCAATGGAGAAGAGGGAGAGCAGCGTGCGGCAGCGATTTAGGATTGGACGAGAGGGCCGGCGCGCCGTGACTGGATCAAAATCAAAATCAATTTACCCTTCAATTAAGAGAGTGACCCCATATTAACTAGTCTCCCTTTTATTCTGAGTCATAATTGACAATGATTTTCGCAAATAAAATATATATTATACGTAGTAAAAATAATATAATTTGTAAGTACATTCAGATACGAACGAAATGATACAATTTTTGGTGACATGCATTCACATTTTGCTTGTCAAATACAGTATGTGGTCAAACTTTGACCCAAAATACGCAAAACAAAAAAAACTTCCAAGACCAGCACCGCTCTTCCGCTCTTCTCCTCTTAAACCACCTCCGCTCCTCTCCTGTTCCAATCTAAATCCAACGCCGCTCCTCTCCTCTTCCATTTCAAAACCACCGCCCCTCCTCTCCTATTCCAATCCAGAACCAGCATTGCTCCTCTCCCGTTCTAATCCAAAACCAGCGATGCTCCTCTCCTCTTGCATTCAAAAACCACCGCCAGCGAGTGAAGGTGTTGTGGAGAACTAGATCGTAGACGGCGACCCTGTGAAGCTAGCTAGGATGTTGGAGATACAATTTTGGTTTGACAACAAGGACCAACGAGCGGCGACGGCGACATCCATTGCCAAATATCTGCAACAGAGCAAAAAGGCGGCGAAACTCCCGGAGGGAGTCGCGCGGGAGTACATAGAGCTGCTCCTCTGGGCCATGGAGCAAACAGATTCACCGAATCCGATCGTGAGGGAGCGGTGGTGGGAGTATCGATCCTAGATGGAGCATCCACCAGAGATTGAAGGATCGAGCATCTACAGGGTGCCGTTTGTGTGGGTGTCGTGCTAGAGCGAGCCGGTGGAGTCTTCGTCGACCGAACCCAACTGCAAGAGGAGAAAAACAGTGGGCCTGACAATGCTTCCCTGACATCCTCTCCCTCGCCGTTCACATCGTCTCACGGAGCGGCTGTCTGCCGCCGAGGAATAGGAGGGACTGCCCCCCAGCACAATAGTCGGGAAGGTTGTGAATTGTCAGGAGGAGCTTAGGGTTGTTAGTATTTACAGGTTGTGAATTGTGTTTTGTGTTGTGTATTTTGAGAGTACTTTCAGATATGAATGTATTTTGAATTTCAGATTTGCAGTATTGAGCATATGAAGTATTTTACGAATTCTAGAGATCTACTTTTAGCACTTAAAGAAATGTAGTTTCATAGGAGTATAAAAGTGTAGACAATGTGATTCTCAGAGAAGAAACTGCAAGTTTCAGTTTCAGATAAGAAACTCCAAGTTCAGTTTCAGATAAGAAACTGCAACTTTCAGAGGCAGAGCATTTATATTAACACAGCCTTTTCAAACAGTGGTAACATCATGTTGGAAGTTTTATTCATGGTCGAAACTGGAACTACCAGCGAGTTAACATCATGCTGATCAACATTCATGCATAGCACATCTTCATATGATGCATAGTCAAAAAGATATGCTATTTTCAAAATGCCCACATAATGTCGAGCGTGTGAAAAACAGAGAAAAAGAGGGATGAAGTTTTGGCAAGTGTTGGATGTGGTGTGCGTAGATGACAATTGGGACCCACATGTCAATAAAGGCAGAGGCAAAAATTTTGGAGATATTTTCTCTGCACAGGTGGAATCGAACCTGGGCGGAACAGCTGTCGGGTAGTGTCACTCGGCCACTAGGCTAGTTCAGTTGTTTTGTTACTAATAAGGCACTTCCTCGGGTGGTCGGATCTCCTCCTGCGCCTTTGTGCGCTCGCCGCGACGCTGATGTTTGCCGTTGTGAACATGCTGAACAAACGAGAGGAATCTAGAGAGGACTGTACATGGAGAGGCGGACAGTCGGGACCCACCAGGGCTATGACCATACACAAGCAAGTGCCTCATCGAAAAAATACTTCCTCCTAATGCTATACTGACGTTGGGGCCCACGGGTTCGTCAACATAGTTACATATTTTAGGTGCTTCAATGCAGCTACTATAGGAGATAAATTCACAACGAAGCCGGGGAGCTGGCAGGTATCATTTATTATCATTGGGGCAGCAAGTATCAGCTGGGTTTTGGGCTGCCCCGTCTAGGCTTTCTTTTTTCACATGCGCAGCCCACGACCTTGGATGGGAGGTCCATAGGCTAGTTTGTATTTTCATGAGGGCCGTCATGTATCAACCGGCCTATGGACCTCCCATCAGAGGTTTTATTTTTCCTGAAACATCGGCAGTCCAATTTATGTATTTTTTTTTGAAGAAAACACAGAGGTCTGTTCTATTTTTCCATATAAGAATAGGACCGCCTCGTCCAACTTATGTTTCCCTTCTAACTATATTTTATATATTTAAATTATTTTATATGTTATTATATATTATTCTTATTGTCATCATATATTTAACAGATACTTACATATGTAAGAAAACAATATCCCACATCTTATTAACTTATAAAAATAATTTCTTAACAATAAAATCCTGGATTTTTTTGGCAACGAAAAACCTGGTGATTGTGTACAAAAGCTTGGTAAGACTTAAGGACCAATGTAATAATAGATCACTTTCTATATATATATATATATAACAAAATGTTGAGCCCCTGTTTATTTTTTGATAACATTGTTGTGCCCACCCCAACATTATAATTAGAATCAGCCCAGCAAAATCATGTATTTCGAGAAAGTGGAAATGGCCTATAATTTTTTAGGAAAAACATAAATGGGCTGCATGGGCGCTACATTATTTGTTCACCCAGCCCAGCTAATGGACTGTAATTCAAAAAATAGATCAAATTGACTATAAATTCTACGCCGCAAAAAAAGACTATAAATTCTGAAAAAATGGGTTGAATACGTGACACATTTTTTGAGGCTGAAATGTGGGCTAATAGGTCGAAGCCAATGCAAGTCGTTGTCAACTTAGTCAACAAATGATTCTGACATTGTTAGCCGTTGGATTTACATCCAACGACCAGCATCCATCTTCAATCTCTCATCTTCTTCCTCCAGCGCCGCCGGGACCACCTGCTCCCGCCTCCTGCTGCTAGAAGCTCTGGTTAGCACGCTTCACTGTGAAGCGCTACTCCACCGTTGACCAGGTGTCGGTGTCAAAACCGGCGGATCTCGGGTAGGGGTCCCGAACTGTGCGTCTAGGCGGATGGTAACAGGAGACAAGGGACACGATGTTTTTGCCCAGGTTCGGGCCCTCTCGATGGAGGTAAAACCCTACTCCTGCTTGATTAATATTGATGACATGGGTAGTACAAGAGTAGATCTACCACGAGATCAAGCAGGCTAAACCCTAGAAGCTAGCCTATGGTATGATTGTTGTATGATGAAGTTGTCATACGGACTAGAACCCTCCGGTTTATATAGACACCGGATAGGGTTAGGGTTACACAGAGTCGGTTACAATGGTAGGAGATCTTGAATATCCACATCGCCAAGCTTGCCTTCCACGCCAAGGAAAGTCCCATCCGGACACGGGACGAAATCTTCAATCTTGTATCTTCATAGTCCTGGAGTCCGGCTACCCGAACACCCCCTAATCCAGAACTCCCTCAATAGCCCCTAAACAAGGCTTCAATGATGACGAGTCTGGCGCGCAGATTGTCTTCGGCATTGCAAGGCGGGTTCCTCCTCCAAGTCCTTAAAGAAGATTTTAAACAAGGATAGTGTCCGGCTCTGCAAAATAAGTTTCCACATATTGCCATAGAGAGAATAATATTAACACAAATCTAATCTGCTGACATATTCCGCAGCGTGACATCACACTACGGCCAAGTCCTTTACTTGAATCGTTTTTACTTTTCCACCTCAGCACGTTTTGTGAGGCGGTTTCCTTGGCACGTCCGGTCAAAGCAGAGATCATGTTCCCCCTTTTACGGGATTCTCATCAATACGGACGTGGGTAACCCAATCATGCCCGTTAGCACGTTTCCTCGATTAAAGGCGAGTCCCAAACAGTTACGGGAGGGCTCTTGGTATTCAACCTCTTATAAAGAGACCAAGGCCTTACTCCTTTTTCCAGTCTCAAACGAGTTTGCCCGTCGCCTCGAGTTCCAACACCCTAGGCTCCAGATTCTAGGCGCTTCGGACCTTCGACAATGTCCGGCTCTGACCTTCAAGGCCGATGGACGCCCTCCTCCGTCACGGAGGAGGACGTGCTAAAGTTGAGAGAGGCTAAGTTCCTGACCGGTGAAATTTCGCATAGGTTGCCTGCTCAAGGGCAGGCCATTCCCAGTCCCCAGCCCGGTGAGAGCATGGTGTTCATGTCTCACTTCCTTCGGGGGTTAGGCTTCCCAATGGATCCCTTCGTGGGGGGGCTGCTATTTTATTACGGGCTGGAATTCCATGACTTAGCTCCGGAGTCCATCCTCCATATTTCCTCATTCATCGTCGTGTGTGAGGCGTTCCTCCGTGTTACCCCTCACTTCGGATTATGGCTCAAGACTTTTAAAGTGGAGCCGAAGATGATCAAGGGACGGCACGAATGCGGAGGCGCTGTTATAAGCAAGAATGCTGATGCTCCATGGCCCGAGGGCTCTTTTCACGAGGAGCTTGGCTTGTGGCAACGAGAGTGGTTCTATATCACCGCTCCCAGGGGCACCAAGTGGGTGGCGCTTCCTGCCTTTCGCTCGGGTCCCCCACTACGGCTAACGTCATGGGTCAGCAAAGGGTTAGATTGGGGGTTACCCAAAGACGTGCCCTTGTTGCAGGGCCGCATTAGGGATCTCTTAGAAGGAGACCTCAGCCTGGTCAAGGTGACGCAGGTCATGTTGATTCGCCAGATACTTCCCGGCAAACGTCGCTCCCTTTGCCTGTGGGAGTTTAATCCAGAGGGACCGTGCGCTCTCCAGAATTTCATGGGCGCAACGCCCGTGGAGATGTATGAACTGTTCTTCGGATCACAAATGATGTGTCCGGATTTGACCGAGGACGCAGGCCTAAGCTACAATCGCCCGGATACCCAAGTAAGTAACCTTGTGCCCGGACCTACTATCCATATAATCGTCATAAACTTGCCCCTAAAAGAGTTGTCCTTTTAAACAGGAGTGGATAGCGAAGGCAAAGCTGATCAGGTGTCCGGCTCCCCTTCCCGAAACCAGGCTGGATCCCGTGCTTGTCAGGATGTTGAAGATAATGCCTTTGGAGGGAAGTAAGTGGAAGGACAAGGGAACTATGGCCTCCTCGAAGGAGGCTGCTCCGAAGGGAGGAACCGACAATTCCTCTCCTAAGGGGAAGAAGAGGGCCGCCTCTGACGACCCGGAGACCATGGCCTCGAAGTGGGGGAGAAAATCCTCGTCAAAGGGTTCGACGCCGGGGAGTTCCTCGGCCGAACTACGCCCTCAGAGGGCTCAGCCCTCCAGCGAGCCGTAAGTAGAGAGAGGTTTTCCTTTTGAAGGATGAGAGAAATCCTTGATTTATATCTGAGAAGATTAACCGAAATTTTACCTTGTAGCTCGGACCTCAGCCCTTCTCAGTAGAGCTCGTCTTCGGGGGATCTTCTTCCGGAGATGATGCAGAGCGGGACGCCTCCCCCTGCCGTACCGCCTAGCGAGGCGGGCGACCCTGAGGTGTCGTCGCGGAGGGTTTCTCTGAATCTGGCAGGGGCGGAAGATAGCTATGTGGCCCCCAAGGTTCTCCGTGTCCGGCCTTCGAAAGAGGCCATAGGACAAGTCCGGCACCGTCTGGTGCTCGGTCGGAGGAGCTAAAGATTCTGCTGGGGCGAGCTTCTATCTCAGAGGAGCACCGTGCATTGATGGGCATGGTGATTGAAAGGATTTCATCCGTAGAAAGCGGATTGCATGAGTCCGTCAAAAGTTTACTGACGGGTTTTGAGGTACGTTAGATAATGTACACTTTTGTCAGTTGCGCATAAGTAAGATGCGCCTTGTGTAGATAGTAGCCCCTGAGAATCTGCCCGTTGTCAAGAAATGACGGCATAGAGAGGATCATAATCCCAGGTCTAAGATGTCGCCTTTGAATGTAGGTGGCGAGGTGTCCGGAATCAAGCCGAACTGATGATTTGGCTGAACTAAAGTGGCAACTAGACGTGGCAGATGCCGACATCGCGCTTGTCAACAAGCGGCTTGATGAGGCTCAAGGTATGTAATTCCTCGGGCGGCATCAGGTAAGAGGAGCTTCATGCCAGTGTCTTACAATGTGTGTGCTTGACGCAGATGGTACGGCTGCCGTGGAGAATCTTAGGGCAGAACTTGCCCGAGCTAAGGAGCAATCCAGAAAAAGCAATGCGGCTGCCGAGAAGGCCCTTGAAGAGCTGAGAGCCGAATAGGCTGGTCACTGCCGAAGCAAAGAAGACATGGCCGAGATGGCCGAGAAGTTAAAAAGCGCTGCAGACCGTTGCAAACTTCTTGAGAAAGAAGACCGGGCGAGACGGACGGAATTAGAGAAGGCCGTTGCCAATGACAAGGACGCTCGCTCTGCGATGAGAGCTGCGAAGGAGGAGCTGCGTCAGGCCGAACAGATTGTGGCTGGAAAGCCCTTTATGCCGCGGAGGAAGTTTTGCGATCCGAAGTTTGCTCCGTTGGACCGGATGTGGAGTGTGGAGGACACCTATCTGGATTTGGCAACAAGTGCTGCTGATGCGACCTAACACTTTTGAGATCTAAAAGATCGCGAAGTGGAAAAGCTTTTCTGGTCATAGTTCCACAATCCAGAGCATCCACTAGCAGTGGACGATTTCCTGGCTCAATGGGCCGAACTAAATAGATTGTCCGGACTCACCATGAAGTACGTCATGGGTCATCTATGGCCTGGGAGATCGGAGCCGAAGAGTTATTTCAGCTTGGTGCAGCAATTCCTTGACGCGGTGCCGCGTATCAATGCGATGAAGAGGTCAGCATGCATAGAGGGCGCACGGATGGCTCTTGCCCGTGTCAAGACATACTGGGCAGAGATGGAGACCACCGTTGTTGCGTCCCGAGATTCGGACAAAAGCCGAGTACCCTCCGAGCACTATTTTCAGGAAGTCCTTGAAGGTGCTCGTCTAATAGAGACGCAGTGCTCGAAGGATGCTATGTTATGATAGCATATGTAATTATAAAGCAATATTTTGATAAATTGTAGTGACCTTTTATACTTGTGCCTTCAAGTATTGGGAACATCTCCTATGCGGCCGTTTTAATATATATATATATATATATATATATATATATATATATATAATCTGAAAGATCGCAGTCGTTGGCTTCAGCCCCCACGCACATAGTGCAGGGGTGCTCGCAGAAGACGCATTTTCACACTTAACCCAACGTCTTGGTCCTACAAAGGAGGTGATAGCGCAGCGGGCCAGGCAACAGGACTATAATGCTTTAACACTTTCACTTAGCCATAGGAGATTAACAGTGGGACTATTTAGGTAGCCCCTTGGTGGCGAGTGCGCTCGCCCGAGTTCGGGGCGCGTATGTGCCTGGCCGGGAAACGGCCCTTCGTTAAAATGGAGGAATCCTATAGATTCCGATAGGTCATCGGGTGGCTGACCAGTCTCACGCTACATCATGACAATCAGTTTTCGGCTTTCTCTACTGAGGCGCTCGCCCGGCCTAACCGGGGCACAATCGCAGTAGTTCTCCTGGTGCTACCTTAGCCGATAGAGCGGAACGTAAGGTAGCCGAACTCAGGAGCCGGGCAACCCAACATTTGACCAAAGACATGATTCGGAGCTGATGCATATAATGCCAAAACCCACGACGCCGAACACTCCCTAAGGTGTTCGGTCTTTATGGGTGCGGGCAAAACAACACTCTTTATTAAAAAGCCCCTAGTGTCCAGGTACGCGCAAAAATTCTGACGTGGCCACATGCCAAGACGCCAGCCTCCTCCTTGGTTATATCAGAGAAAACCAGGGGATATGTAGCAACAAGAGACAGTTAAAAAGGTTTACGCAGGGTATTAATCAAAAAAGAATCCTGACGGGTCCCTACTGCACGTCTGCGCCTGTGTATCCGTTGTGCCGTATCCTGGACGGGCGCTGCACGACGTTCATCTATGAAAGAGAGGAACTGAGCTGAAAATGGGTCGTGCCGAACAAAAGTTTAAAATAAGCAAAGTATAAAGTAAAATATATAGAACTGAGCTTTATTGTCTCTTATTGTATATGTACGGAGCCCCTAGTGCGGGGGTATATGGCCACTAAGCCTGCATCAATGATGATTTTGTACCGAACTCATCTATCCGCGTTCGTGGTCTTTAATGACCTATTCCGAATTTTTTGGCCGGTGAAGCCATTTTACTGTGGGGCTGTCAAAGCGGCCGCACAGTCCTCCGCATGGGGGAGGGGCACATCAATGCTTCCCCTTCAAAGAGATGATGCCTCGTGGACCGGGCATCTTAAGCATTAGAGATGCATAATGCGGTATTGCGTTAAAGTGGGCGAAAGCTTCGCGTCCCAGTAGTGCTTGATAGTGACTGGAGAATGGGACGATGTGGAAGGTCAGCTTTTCATGGCGGAAGTTATCGGTAGAGCCGAATATAACTTTGAGCCGGAGAAAACCCATGCAATGGGTGTCCGGACCAGGTGTGACCCCTTGAAAGGCGGTTTTGCTGCGGCGGATTCTTGCTGGGTCTATCCCCGTGTGGCGGATTGTGTCCTGATATATCAGGTTTAGTCCACTGTCGCCGTCCATAAGGACATTTGAAAACTGGAGTCCGCCAATTAGTGGATCGAGTACCAAGGCAGTCCGGCCTGCGTTCCTGATACTTCTAGAATAATCCAGTTGATCGAAGATGATTGGTTTTGACAACCAATGGCGGGACCCCTTTGAGATAGGTCGTGTGGTGCGTGCCTTTATGGGCGCCGCACATTTTGTTATGTGAAGTAAGTTTACTGTTTTTACTTCTTGTGGGAAGTTTTTTTGTTTCCTGGTGCTCTGCTTTTGGGGTTCGTCCTCGTCTTCGCTTGGCGTGTCGAGCCCCTTGTGTTCGGCGTTGAGTCTGCCAGATTGTTTGAAAACCCAACAATCTCTGTGGGTATGGTTAGCTGGCTTACCGGGAGTACTGTGTATTTGACATATCCTGTCCAGGATTTTGTTTAAGTTGGATGGATCATCCCTGTTATCCTGGAGGGGTGGCTTTGTCTGATTCTGTCGTGAGCTTTTGAATCCTGCGTTGACTGCTGTGCTCTTCGGACTTTTTTCCTTAGTCCGGCGACGGTCCTTGTTGCATCGTGGTGTTCCATTTCCATCCCTAGTTTCGGATGTACTTGGGTCGCTGGGGCTGCATCTTGCCAACCAGCTCTCCTCTCCTGCACAAAAGCGGGTCATGAGGCTTGTTAGTGCGGCCATTGTTCTTGGCTTTTCTTGGCCGAGGTGTCTGGCAAGCCATTCGTCTCGGACGTTATTCCTGAAAGCTGCTAAGGCTTCAGCGTCCGGACAGTTGACTATCTGATTCTTTTTAGTGAGGAATCTATTCCAGAATTGTCGAGCTGATTCTCCGGGCTGTTGAGTTATGTGACTAAGATCGTCTGCATACGGAGGGCGGACATAGGTCCCTTGAAAATTTGGTCGGAAAGTGTCCTCGAGTTCTTCCCAACTTCCGATTGTGTTTTCAGGAAGGCTTTTAAACCAATGCTGGGCTGGCCCTTTAAGCTTAAGGGGTAAGTATTTTATGGCGTGGAGGTCATCTCCTCTAGCCATATGTATGTGGAGGATATAATCCTCGATCCAGACTCCAGGGTCTGTTGTTCCATCATATGCCTCTATGTTTACAGGTTTGAATCCCTCTGGAAATTCATAGTCCAGGACCTCATCGGTGAAACATAGGGGGTGTGCGGCGCCCCTGTATTTGGGTGTGCCAGATTCTGATGATGGCTTTATTGCATTGCTTACGAGAGCTTGCTTTCTTGGCCCGTAAATGGACCTGACTGGGCCCTGATACGAATCCTTAAGTGGGTCGCATGCCGATTTAAGTGCGGCGCCGCTTGCCGCTTTATGCTGGCCATGGGGTCGTCTATCCGACCGTGTGGCTTTCTTATTTTTTGACTGCGAGGGCTCTAGGGCCTCTTCGTCGAATTTGGGCAGTAGCTTTCTCTTCGGATAGCTTTTAGTGTGGCGACTGTCGCCGTATTTATCTGCGGTATTCATTACTTTACTCCATCGGATCCTGAGTGCATCTTCCGCCGTTTTTAGCTTCCGCTTCTGCTTTTTCAGGCTGCGTGCTGTTGCAATGAGCCTCTTGTGGAGATTCTTCTGCTTCGTGGGTTTATCCGGCGTAAGGTCGTCGGGAGTGCCGTTTTCGCCAGGGGAAGGATGTTCGGTTTCTCTAAGGCCTGCTCGTCGTCTACCGGCTCATCCAGCTCTATGGCTGGGTCTTTATCGAGGCGGGGCTTGGGTCGGCGTTTACGCCGACGCTTTGATTGCTTTTCGAGGGATCGGTCCCCCGTTCCATCCCCTTTTTCCTCGTTGGCGTTTCCTTTAGGGGTATCCACCATGTACACATCGTGAGATGGGGTGGCTATCCAATGCCCTATGGGCGTTGGCTCATCTGTATCTCCTGCATCGTCGTCCATGCTGTCGATGTCTGTGGAGTCGAAGTTGAGCACGTCGCTTAAATTGTCGACAGTGGCTACCAAGTGGGTGGTGGGTGGGCTTTGAATTTCTTCATCGTCCGTATCCCATCCTCGCTGACCGTAGTCCGGCCAGGGCTCTCCTGATAAAGAGAGATACTTTAGAGAATTCAGGATGTCGCCAAAAGGCGAGTGCTGAAAGATGTCCGCGGCGGTGAACTCCATTATCGGCGTCCAATTGGATTCGATCGGCAAGGGCGCGGGGGGTATGGAGTTCGGAGGGGAATCCGGCTCCTTGGAGTCACGGGCCGTGCGGAACGCGGGGCTGACGTTCGGCTCGATCGCCTTTGAGATCGTAGCCCCAGAGGTGACGTCCAACCGCTCGTCCTCGATTGGCGCAATAGGCTCCGAATAAAGGGTCGGAACCGGTGCTTGTGCGGCCTCCAGGGCACTGTTCGGTGGTAGAGCTAGATCATGCCTCTCGACACAGTGTGGCGCGCTCAGCTGTGGCTTGAATCCGTCGAAGATCAAATCCCCGCGGGTGTCTGTCGTGTAGTTTAAGCTTCCAAACCTGACCTGATGGTCAGGGGCATAGCTTTCGATCTGCTCCAGGTGGCCAAGCTAATTGGCCCGCAGTGCGAAGCCGCCGAAGACGAAGATCTGTCCGGGGAGAAAAGTCTCACCCTGCACCGCATCGTCGTTGATGATCAGAGGAGCCATCGAGCCCAAAAGTGACGACACAGAGGAACTCTCAATGAAAGCACCAATGTCGGTGTCAAAACTGGCGGATCTCGGGTAGGGGGTCCCGAACTGTGCGTCTAGGCGGATGGTAATAGGAGACAAGGGACACGATGTTTTTACCCAGGTTCGGGCCCTCTCGATGGAGGTAAAACCCTACTCCTGCTTGATTAATATTGATGATATGGGTAGTACAAGAGTAGATCTACCACGAGATCAAGGAGGCTAAACCCTAGAAGCTAGCCTATGGTATGATTGTTGTATGATGAAGTTGTCCTACGGACTAGAACCCTCTGGTTTATATAGACACCGGATAGGGTTAGGGTTACACAGAGTCGGTTACAATGGTAGGAGATCTTGAATATCCGCATCGCCAACCTTGCCTTCAACGCCAAGGAAAGTCCCATCCGGACACGGGACGAAGTCTTCAATCTTGTATCTTCATAGTCCTGGAGTCCGGCTGAAGGTATAGTCCGGCTACCCGAACACCCCCTAATCCAGGACTCCCTCACCAGGCCATCCGTCCACCCCTCCACACCTCCTGTTTTTCTCCACCTACTGCCGAACCACACCGCACCAGAACCAGTTAACCCTCGTACACCTCTCCGTCTGCGACTCTACTCCCGCGTCTTCCCATCTCCGGTTCGATACTGTCCGGGGCCTCGCCGTCGTCCACCACCTAGGATGCGCTCGGCGCGGAGTGGTCAATAAACGACACCATCGGAAGTAGACTATGCATGGAGAGGCTGACAGCTGGGTCCACGGCCACACGCAAGGAAATGCCTCCTTATTACGTGCAAAATAATGATTTTTCCACCTGACAGCTGGGACCCACCGGAAGGGCCTTTGTATTTCGTGAAAAAACGTTCCCACCGCTAACAGGTCGGACCCACCAGCTATATCTTCGCACGCAAGGAAGTGCCTCCTTATTATGCACAAAAGAATGAATACCCCCTGCTAGCTAGGACCCACAATAGTGGGAGGCTGACTTGTGGGCCAACTAAGTTGACGGGGACGGAGGGCTTTGTCAACTTAGTCAATATGAACGGCCGTACGATGTCCATCCAACGGCCGTAGTACTTCTTCAACCTCTGGTCTTCTTCCTCCAGCCGCCCAAACTAGCACCGGTCGTGCCTCGTGCTCCTGCCTCCCGTGGCCGGCTGCGATGCCGTGGAGGACTCACCGTCCCCTACTACTCCCACCGCTGGCCAGGCCATCCATCTACTCACCCACATCCCCCGTTATTCTGCGACGGCAGTAGCCTCACACCACAGCGAACCAGTGAACCCTCATACGCGTGGGCATCCACTTCCACGTCTTCCCGGGCTATGCCTCGTCCCCTTCCTAGGCCTCGCCGTCATCCACCTCCCTGGTGCTCTCGGCGCGGCATGGTCAACGTGGTCAAAGAACGGCTTCCATCGGACGTGGACTGTACGTGGAGAGGATGATAGCTGGGTCCACTGCCTCATCAAGGAAGTGCCTCCTTATTAAGCGGAAAATAATGATTCCTCCACCTGACAGAAGGGACCAATCGGACGGGCAACCGTATTTCGTGAAAAAATGTTTCCCCCCTGAGTGCTGGGACCTACCAACGACATCTCTGCATGCAAGGAAGTGCGTCCGGGCAAAGAAAACGATTCGCCCCCCTGACTGCTGGGACCCACCAGCTACATCTTCACATGCAAGGAAGTGCCTGACAGCCGGGACCCACCTGGTCGAAGCATACGTAGCATTGTCATTCTGGTCATGAACGTGTACGTACATACTGGTCGATGTAGAGGCGCGCATGTGTCGTAGTAGAGGCGCACACGTAGCATGTACACGTACGTACAGCGGCCAGTGTGCAAGCAAGAAAATACGGCCATGTACGTACATACGGGCGGGGTCTCGAACGCCTACTCACGCATACATACGGCTAGGGCTCATGTACATGGCTGGGTCGGAACGGAGAAACATCGTCGTCGTCGCCCGCAAAAAAACAGCGTCGTCGTCGTGTTCATGGGGAGGCAACAGAATGCGTCGTGTTCATCGGGAGGCAACAGAATGCGTGGGAGCCAACCGGCTTGGACGGAACAGCCGATAAAAACGAGGCCTGGTGTACCGCAGAACAGAGGAAGCGGCCTGTGTTCGACTGGCCACGTTTGAAACGGGATCCTGTTCATCAGGAGTGGTCTGGCGTACCGCAAAACGGAGGAAAAGGACCTCCTACCATCGAAACAGGGTCCTGTTGATCGGGAGGGGTGTGGCGTACCGCAAAACGGAGGAAACGGACTTGTGTTAGAGCAGTACGGTCGAAACGGGGGTCCTTTTCATTGGGAGGGGTGTGGCATACCGCAAAACGGGACTGCATGGGATACTGTTCATCTCCACCGTCGACCCCCTCCAGCCTCCACGAGCTACTGTTCATCCACCGTCGACCTTCTCCAGCCTCCACCTATGACTGTTCATCCACGGGCTCCTGTTCATCCAGCCTCCACCGCACGCTACTCCACCGGCTACTGTTCAATGAGCCCTCTCCACGGGCTCCTGTTCAACCACCCCTCCACGGGCTACTTTTCATCCAGCCCTCCACCGTCTACTGTTCATCCAGTCCTCCACGGGGTCGTCCTATTCATCCAGCCCTCCACAGGGTCCTGTTCATCCATCCCCAACCGGCTTGATCGATCGGGGTCCTGTTCACCCAGAGGCGATACCACGGGGTCCTGTTCATCCACCTGCACCAAGAACTGTTCATCCAAACCCCCAGCAACGCTCACTGTTCATCCAGAGGCAGCATCGGTCGGCTTCAGTTAGCAGCAGTAGCGAAGGAATCGCTCGATCGGGTTCAGTTAATAGCCATCGATCGATCGCTTGGGTTCAGTAACGCGTAGCCTGCAGTGCAATGGCTCTCGTTCAGTTGGCAAACGCCTCACTTGGTTTCAGTTAGAGCCCAATGCCTCGCACCCACGCGCGTGCACGTACGAGAGAAACGCACAAACCTCCGTGCATCACTCGGCCCGACCACCCACCGTAACTGGGAACACCCCGCTATTTTCCTCTCCCTCGCTTCTACCACGGTTTTTTCCATCATGGATGGCCCAAAGAATGTCATGCAGCTGCGTCTCCGGCCCGCCCAGGACGAAAAGCCCATTTTTTGTTATGATTTTCTGTCATAGAAGTAGGAGCCCACCACATCTATGATGATATCGGGTTTTGTCAGAATTATCATCATAGAAGTGTCATAAGTATGACAGGAAAAATATTGTTCGGACCAAAATGTGATGGATGTGTCTTTTTTGTAGTGATCAGCCAAAGAAGAGCGAGAAGCTACTCCCCCTGCCAGAGATCCAGTCCGACATGAAGAGAACGTGATTGTGCTACACCGTCTAGTCATTCAAGAGATGGAGGTCGAAAACAATGAGGCTGCCATCACCAACAACATTGAAGACAATTGCATAGTCATGGCTGAAGACAATGTGGAGCCCGAAGCCAATGTTGCAACTGACACCATTGAGCATCCAACCACTTCTGATGACGCGGTTCCTCCACCTAGGCCTCATACTATGGAACACACGTTCAATCGTGGTGAGTTGGTGACTGTCAGATGGCCTATCATGGTTCCACCAACTACTCCTGGAACTCAGTATGATTACAATGTGGAGTAAAGGCCTCAAATCCAGAAGCCGAAGCCAAGACTTCCAAGGCTTCCCGGTGCTGCAACAACCCCAGGCTCCTTTGATGTGAAAAGTGTCAGCGCACACAACACCTTCTTCGGTAGTGCAAGGAACCCCTACAACAACCCCAAGATCACCTCCGATAGGTTCTGGACCCATCAACAACGAAGTTATTACTCGTGCATTCTATACAACCAGGACCGCATCTTTCCTAATAAGTGTCTTGATTGTGATGCTATTGCTAGGCTACAATGCCTTGAGGAGGCTCTGGACTGCTTCAAAGATGTTGGGATGCCGCCATTTATGAATAACAAGGAGCACTGGAACGAAGAGCTTCTGCTACAGTTCTATTCCACATTGCATATTCGAGGCTACAACAGGGATTCGAAGACTTGGATCCTTGAGTGGATGACATGTGACATTCAGCATTAAGCTAAAGCCCAGGACATCATTGAGATTACTTCCCTGCCCACTCCAGGTGAGTTGTTTGAACCTGGTTGTCAACTTCATCAGAATGAACTACAGAGCGTATTTCAGAAGCCCGAGCCCAACATGAGCCAAATGTTGAGCATGATGAAGCCATTGCCCCATGAAGCCGAATACCCCAAGGAATTCTTTGTTCCGGACCTTGAGTACTTTCCTGCACAGTTTATCACATCCTGAGGCGTACTCTCTGACCAACCAAAGGCAATTCCTCTAAAGCTAAACTCGAAGGCACCGTGAAGACATTAGTTTTCTATATCATAAATGGCATCAGATTCAACACTCAGGATTTCTCCATCCGACAACTTGCAGCCTCTGGGACTGATCTTTTTGGACTGAAATTTTATGCTCCATGGGTGATGCGTTTGATCAAGCTTCATTCAACCATCAACTATCAACCTTCAGCGTGCAACCATGTTGTATTTCTACCTGATGTTGATATGTCCTTTGAAGCCATCTACCCTGAGCCAGCAAAGAAGCCACTCCATCTTCAAAATGCAGAATTCCAAAGCTTCACGCAGCCAATTGAAGGCATTCATGTGCCCAATTCTGCTACACCTACTTATCCTTTGGCTGGCAACTTGCGTCTGCCGCACCGTGCCAATACTGAAGCCAGTGCCAGCACCATTTCTCAAAGGTCTCAGAAGCGTCCCCGTGTCCTCAATGACTGTGAGCTTCTTGTATCTTTGCATCAAAAGCAGGATCACCAAGACAGGCTGAAGCGTCAAATGCAGAGTCTCTTGGTTGATGTTAATCGCATTCGCAACTTTGCCACCAAGAACTCATTCGTCGCACATGAAGCCTGTCGGCGGTCTTGGAAGAGCCTCACGCTTCTTTGTTCTGAAGATGATCTTCACAAAGATGGCTTCACAGAGATATTCAGGTTTGACTCCAGGCCTCCGCAATCTGCAAGTTGGTGTCGCAACCCTTCGATTGAAGAATCTGAACATTCATCTTGGGCTGCAACTGTTGTTGCAAGAGTCATCGATGAAGAAGATGACACCACTTCCCCAGCTCTGACTTTGCTGCACCACGATTCTGCTTCAGGCCCGTCTGCACTTCCCAACTTCAACGTCGACCCTACTCCAACATCTTCTCCAACTAGAAACGAGTAGATCCTCTATGCCTTCAAACCTTTTTGGTCCTTACTGACAAAAGGGGGAGAAGCATATGAAGTTGATAGTCTTCAAGCAAGTCCATATGGGGTGGTTGCATTATTTTTTCTAAGTTCTTACAACTCTCGTTTTGAAACTATTTGGCTCTTGAGTTGTAACACTTAAAACTTGATGGTCGTCTGCTACTCTTGCCGCTACTTTGTGATGCGATGATAAATTCTGCATGAAGTCATTCTACAGACGCCCATTTCTCAATATGCATGTCATTGTCTTCGCTATTCTTATATATGCATGATGAATTGTCTTCATAAGTTGAAGAGGATCTCCACAAAGAAAAATCTGCCATGTGCATTTACATTGAAAAGCAAACTACTTATATGCACATCTTCAGGGGGAGCCTTTTGCAACTTATGAAGACAATGACTTTGATCTTTTACTTTCACATACTTTTTATCCCCGTTGAAAACTTCAACCAGTTTGCCATCAATCACCAAAAAGGGGGAGATTGTAAGTGCATCTAGTGCCACCCCTAGTTGGTTTTGGAGTATTGACGACAAACTTGGTTGAGGGACTAATGTGTTTGTGAGAATTGTAGGATAACACAGGTAGTAGTCCCTTATTGATTCGGTTTACCTACTAGAGATGACCCCTAAAAATGTGTGAGGACATTGAAGAGAATGGTGGTTAGTGAAGACATTCACGATGAAGATCATGACAGGTGAAGACATTCACTTGAAGACTGTGGAGTGCGAAGACATAGTTGTTTCATAGTTTCCTTTTCTTCTTCATTGATTCACAGGAACTACTCTAAAGTGGGGTACAACTGAACAAACTCAGAGTGACTAATGTGATGCTCAACCAAAATACTATGTCTTCCAGCGAAGACAATAAGAGTAAATCTTATACAGAGCTGGATGAGTCAGCTTTACTTGTAGCCCAAGTCAAGCTGTTGCATGTGTTTGAAATCCGATCATTGGACACGTGTCGGTTCCTTAGTGACCCAAGGTCATTTTGGACATATCGTGTCGGGTTGCCTCCTGGCTATAAGTTGCCCACCCCCTGCACCATAAATTGGTGGCTTCCCAGAGTTAGTACATGGCTTTTGTCGTTTGAGAGCAACCCACCTCCGAAGCCTTTGAGAGAGAGATCCTTGCGAGGACAAAGCCCAAAACACCCAGAGCCGAAGGAGTGTTAGGCATCACTGAAGTCTTTCTATCCGCATGACCTGAAGACTTGTTACACTTGAGGACTGTGAATCCTCTATCTGGTTAGGCGTCGCGTTCTGAGCATCCAAGAGCCATTGTGGATTGCCGGTGAACGAAGTCTGTGAAGGTTTGGAAGTCTACCTTGAAGACTTCCCAGAGTGATTGGGCGACGACTGGTTGTTCTTAGCTCAAGGGAAATAAGGTGAAGACGCGGTCTTCTAAGTTTAGTCTCAGCCTCCCTAACCAGACATACAGTTGTCACAGCAACTAGAACTGGTCTACCAAATTCTTGTCTTCACCAAGCAACTCGTTCTATCCCCTGCTTCACTTTACTTTTTAGTTTGTCTTCATGAAGTCATTGCTTGCCTGTCTGATCTGATTGACTTCACTATGTGAAGACTATTATTACTTGTTTAGCTTCATACTGTCTTCCATTATGATCCATACTACCTAGCTGCTGATATTCTCCGTACTTTCACTACATTGCTTACTTGACTATGGCTTGTCTAGTGTAGTCTATCTTCTGATGCATATTAACAGGTTCATTTCATCTGTTTGTCTTCAAAGACCTCGTGTTTTGAAGACGTCAACAAAAATCGCCTATTCACCCCCTCTAGTCGATAACTAGCACTTTCAGATGCAGGGCGCACGGTTCAGTTCAATTAACTATTAGCGATGAGGAGGAACAAAAGAAATGGGCAGCCAGATGAAGGTGTGTGCGATATACAACATATAGCTCACTCGGATGAACTGTTTGTGATTAGGTAACACAAAAGAAATAGTCAGCCAGATCAAGGTGTGTGCGATATACATCGTGCGGTTCACTCGGATGAACTGTTTGTGTTGAGACAAGAGAAGAGAAACTGTTCAATATAACAAGATGTTTGTGGTACGCGGCAGACAGGTCTGTAATCAGAAATGTGTGCGAAGACCGATAATAACACAAACGATTGCTTCTAATAAGACATATGTGATATGCTCTCTCTGCACAACATCTATTGGCCATTGGGCAACGGGCGGTCATCTAGGTACACCATAAGGATGCGAAGAGACATCCTATATCAGCAAGGACTAGTTGTTCCACCAATAGCTTATCTAAGAGAGCTCTCAAGTTAACTGTGCTTAGGCTGGAGAAGCCATCAGATGGGTGACTAGATGGTAAGTTGTCTTGATGTTAAACTAACTGATGGGATCTGTCATAGAGGTCAAATTAAATGACCTCTATGATCCACCCCATCAGTTAAATTAACCTCGAGGTCCTTGTGTTTTTTAACACATGTTAAAGAAGGTCTACCACATTACGTTATGACAATGTGCAATATGTGGCATACAGTTGATCCATCCAACCAATTTGTGAAGAAATAAGCCGTGTGTGTTGTGGGCAAACGCTTGCTAGTATACAACCATTTGTGATTGATGAATTCATCATCATCGGGTTCCATAGTGTGGTTCGTGTTCATCTGATCATCATCTACTTCTTGTGCTAGCTCCATGTTCCTTATATGCTAAGTTTCCATTAATTGATGGCGTTTTAGGAACACGCCGTCATTTCCCGCCATCTCCTCACCCGTTTCCCGCCACCTAGCGATATTGCGCATAAACCTAGGCGGCGCACGATGCACGGAGGCAACAAGCGCAGCCTGTAGCACATCCACCTTTTCCAAGCATGCCAACCCGCCAAAGCGTCGCCTCTGCCATCAACCTCGTCGACGAGGAAAACGACCAAGCGCCACGGCCCATGGAGGCTGAGGCGCTACTCGGCAATGCAATGGATGACCCCGTGATGCGTGTCATCGCCAGCGAGTAGACCCATGGCGCATAGAGCTTTAGTGCTGTGGATCAAGATAGGCATGTCAGCGTCGAGAGGCTACAGCTCGCCGCACGACAAGATCTATGGCGCGCTGTAGAGCAAGCTAGGCGCGTCGGCGTCGATAAGCTGCGGCTCGCCACACGGCGAGACCGTTGGAGCGTAGCAGAGCTAGAGGCGCGGCATGCCGCACAGCAAAATGTGCTGGTCCGTAGGCTGAACCGCCTACTTGGCCCAGGTGTCCAATTGGGCACAATAGAGGAACATGGTCATCGCATCCTCGAGTTGGTGATCTCTGATGAAATAGCCAACTTGGAGCTCGAGATCATGCTCCAGATGTATCGCGAGCGTGTCGACCGCTTGGACGAATGCCTGCACGAGTTCAGGCAGTGCCAAGAGCTATCATAGGCAAGGGTTGCTGGTCATGGTCTCATGGACGTGTTTTATTTTGTTTAGTCGTTTCAACGTGGATAGTTATGTATTCACATCAATCATAGTATTGCTCTGCTTGTTGCTTTGTTTCAATGTGTGTACTCTGTTTTCCGTTCTTATATGTTCTGTTTCAATGTGTTTATATATGCTTTCCATTCTGTATATGTGGATGATAATAGCTAGATTCCAATTAGTATACAAAAATAGATAGAAAATGGAATTCATAATATATATTAATTGTTCATTATAGTTCATCACAGAATATATATATAATATCATCACATATACGTGATGATACTTAACTATTAGGTACAATGCATAAAATTGAAAACAAACAATACTAAAACTAATAATAATCCCTCTAGGGGCCAGTATTCCGACAGCCCCGCGCCAAAAGCTCTCTGGTGCGCGGTGTCTTCCTAGTGCGGAGGCAGTACTCCACCTCCTCTGCCTCGCAGTGCTTGACGTATCGATCTTCCTCTTGCTGGCGGACGAGCGTGAACGATCTTGCCATTTCGTTGGAGACCCACCGGAGCCCCTCATCGGTGGCACGCTAGAGCTTATCGGCCCATCTCCACACAGCGATGAGGCGCCCAACACCTTTGACCTTCCTCATGATGTACCCGTCTTTGTACACCTCCTCCGCATGACGACGCGCCCGTCCCCAAAGCTCCACCGCCTCCTTTTTCCAGGCGGCATCACGGGCTTCATAGTCCGCCTGGTACCTGGCTTCCTCCTCCGCCATCTCCTTCTTGAATGCCACTTGCATGGCTTTGTCAGCTGGCGGCAGTGACTTCCACAGACAAAGATTGTACTTGCCCAAAAACCAATCCAAAGTTGGGGGGTCTGGCGGAACCTCGTCCGGTGGTTCGTAGGGGTCCTCGTCGCTGCTATTTGAGTGAGCGTCCTCGGGGGGCAGTGACTCCTCGTTGATGCGTGGGCAGGCCGGCGGTGCCATGGCAGAGAGAGAGAGAGAGCGAGGGGAGGATGTAGATGAGAATGCAGGCGGGATGACGTGAGCAAGGTAGTATTTATTGGCGGCCCGAATCTAGATCGAAGTGACTAGTACACACGCCGGTCGCTGGAATTTACGAGTACTGTAGTTTGAAATACACATGATTCCCGCAGCAAAATCCATGTGTGAACTTAATAGCTGATGCTTTCCAATATAGAACTATGTATGATTAATGACCCCCGCCACTCACCTACCAAAATTCAAGCCATGAAATAGAGTGCTAATCGTGTGGGGGCGGTTGTCTTGCCAGATCTTTACATTTTCTTTTTTGAAAACCAGATATTTACATCGTCTGATGATTTTTTAACTCGCACACAAGTACACAAAAATATGATTTTCAAACCATTATGGTTGGCCGTTGCATGTAGATGTAGTTCAAATTTGAATTATGGTCATTAAATGGCTAGAAAATCACTTAAATGTCTTTAAAAGGTCAAACAACCCCTAGAATTTTCCAAATTTTCACATGACAGTTGTAGTAATGAACGTTAAATGTAGGAAAAATTTGAAGGCTGTAAGAGGAAGCTATCTCCCGTTCATCATCAAACATGCATTGTTCCCTCTCGGAACCATGAGCCTTCTAGTGAGTTGCTCCGGTTTGTGAGGGGTGTGTGTCCAAACTTTTGTCAAACAGGCCAATTTTTTTACCACATCATCTTGGTGGCATGACATTACAGCAAGCTAGGTTTCATGTTTTCCTGATCATTTTTCAATTTTTTGGAATTAAAGTGCCATGGCACTCCATGCATGTGTCCATGTCGTGATACCAATATGTTTGAAAATACCTTCTAATTTATTGCACATGGAATTAACTCGCACACAAGTACACAAATATGATTTCTCAAACCGTTATGGTTAGCCATTGCATGTAGATGTAGTTCAAATTTGAATTGCGGTCATTAAATGGCTAGAAAATCACTTAAATGTCTTTAAAAGGTCAAATGACGCCTGAAAATTTCCAAATTTTCAAATGACAGTTGTATTAGTGCATGTTAAATGTAGAAAAAAATTGAAGGTCGTAAGAGGAAGTTATCTCCCGTTCGTCATCAAACATGCATTGTTCCCTCTCGGAACCATGAGCCTTCTAGTGAGTTGTTCCGGTTTGTCAGGGGGTGTCCAAACTTTGGTCAAACAGGCCAATTTTTTTACCACATCATCTTGGTGGCATGACATTACATCAAGCAAGGTTTCATGTTTTTCTGACCACTTTTTTCATTTTTTGGAATTTAAATGCCATGGCATTCCATCCATGTGTCCATGCCGTGAGACCAATATGTTTGAAAATTCCTTCTAATTTATTGCACATGGAATTAACTCGCACACAAGTACACAAATATGATTTTTGAAACAGTTATGGTTAGCTATTGCATGTAGATGTAGTTCAAATTTGCATTACGGTCATTAAATGGCTTGAAAATCATTTAAATGTCTTTAAAAGCTCAAATGACCCCTGAAATTTTCCAATTTTTCACATGACATTTGTATTAGTGCACGTTAAATGTATTAAAAATTTGAAGGCCGTAAGGTGAAGCTATCTCCCGTTCATCAACAAACATGCATTGTTCCCTCTTGGAAACATGAGCCTTCTAGTGAGTTGCTTCGGTTTGTGAGGGGTGTGTGTCTAAACTTTCGTCAAACATGCCCATTTTTTTACCACATCATCTTGGTGGCATGAGATTACATCGAGCAAAGTTTCATGTGTTTCTGATCATTTTTTCATTTTTTGGAATTAAAATGCCATGGCACTCCACGCATGTATCCATGTCGTGAGACCAATATGTTTGAAAATTCCTTGTAATTTACTGCACAAGGAATTAACTCGCACACAAGTACGCAAATATGATTTTTCAAACTGTTAAGGTTAGCCGTTGCATGTAGATGTAGTTCAAATTTGAATTACGGTCATTAAATGGCCAGAAAATCACTTAAATGTCTTTAAAAGGACAAATGACCCCTGAAATTTTCCAAATTTTCACATGACTATTGTATTAGTGTCACACCCTGATTTTCATGCCACAACACTTAAGCTAATAAATCATGATAAAATGTGGTATGACAAAAACTTTTGAGTGTTTTGGACCTTGCCTTGATTGGATTTTGTCTGTTGTTTGCAAGTGCTCTAAAAATCAAATAAATCCTCCAACTCCTATACTTCATCTCCTTGCTCCAAACTCTTGAACCAATGATCATGCCATGTGTATAGGACATAAAAATAATTTCTTACAAAAATAATTTGGCCAAACAGTATTTTCAAAAAATTAGTTTTCCAAAAACCCCTGAATTGAGGTTTGTACTGCAAGTACTTAATTCAGGGCAGTAAAAATCTTTCCAAAAATATGTTTGACTCCTATTACATATAGGATACCCATAAACCACAAAAATATAATTTTAAAAGTTATTTTCCTATTTTATTTAAAGTCTTTTTCTTAAGGCCAAAAATGGTCTTTAATAGGTTAAAATTATTTTAAAGCTTTAAAAATAATTAAGAAAAATTAGGGAGACTCAATGGACATATAGTTTCCATATATATGAGTTTCAACATATGGTCATGATCAAAATATTGGACAAAACCCTCCAGAACCATTTCATCTCATTTCAAATATTTGAAATATTTCTATAAGAAATATTTTCAAATAAATCCAGGAAAATTCTAACATGTCACATATGACATTTTTTATGATCTTGCCAAGTACCATGTCATGGAGAATAGTATAACCCCATGAAACCCTCTCAAAACCACTTCTGTCCTTTTTCAAGTTTGAACATTTTTGCACTGTCAAACATGACCAAATGCTCTCAAACTTGGTGAGCATGCTCAAATGGTGTAATAATGCATCTAGACCAAATGGCACAAGTTGGAGAGAATGTTATCTTCATCAAAGTATCCCAAAACCCTTTCTGTTCAGAACCAAATTTGAACAACTCTACATTGCCAAGTGTGCCCTTTTGATCCGAATTTTTGTGGACACGTTCAAACCCTCAAATGATGAAACTAAACCAAGTGGTGCATCAAGAAGAATAGTTTTGGATGACTAAATCTTGAAAAACCATTTCTGTTGATTTTTAGGGTTTACAAAAGTTGCATTGGCAACTTTGCCCAAATGATCTCAAAATAGGTGGAAGGACCTAATTATATGTGCCATTTCACCCTGTGGAGTCTCATGACAAATGAAGTTCATTTGCTTACCCAAACAAGCATCAAACACCTTCTGCCACTTTACCAAAATTCCATTTTTGACCTCTTCCACTAATATCCATGGCCTCAACTTTTTACCACAGCTGCCCCAGGTCACCTCCTACCTCCAGTAGCTCCCCCTCTTACAAAGCTCCATGATTGATGGGGTAAAACCCCATTTTCCCCCTCTGGACAGCCACTGTTCACCTCTCTCTCCACCTCCCCTCTCATCTAGTGGCTCTCTAGGGCATCCAATGCCACTCCTACCTTGTTTACTCTCCCCCAAATCCCCCAGACACTATAAGACATGCCCATGGCACTATTAAAATGCCATGGCATGCCATGGACGCGCTCTGGAGCAAGCTACAGTGCACTCCCGCACTGTAGCTTGCCCATTCCGAGGCACTCAACGACCTTGGTCGCCGGGTCCGTGTCTCCCGAGGTCGCCTCGACGTCCACGGCACGCTAGCTAGTCGGCCCCCTCCTTCCCCTCTCTCCTTCTCACCCTGCTGAGCTCGCCCGACGCCGCCCACCTCGGCCAGTGGGTGCACGAGCTTGGGGCCCTCCTGGAGCTCGCCCTGCTCCCTCTCTCCTCTCCTCTCGGCCTCGACCACGACCACGAGCACCCCAGGCACGCACCAGAATGCCCTTTTGGCCTTTGGCAATGCCACGGGCCGTGGTCGTGCACCCCACCTACGGCACCTCCCGGCCGCGCCCGTATAAGGCCACCCCGAGCCTTCTCTTGTCTCCAACAGCTCTCTCTCTCCCTCCCGTGCACCCCCGGACCAACCCACTCCTCCTCCCGTGCCTTCTCCCTCCTCCTCTGCCGCCATTGCCGCCTCGGACCCCCGCTCAAATTCGAGCCGCCCCGGCCTCCCTTCCTCCTCTGAAGCGGTCTGCGGCACTGCCCAAGCCTCCACGAACCTCCCCAACACCATAGGACCCCTCCTCCGCCGCCAAAGCGGGCGCCACCACCAAGCCCGCCGCCGCCATCCGCTGGACCCGAAGCCCTGCTCAACTCCGAGCATCGGCGCGTGCGTGCAGCACATGGACACGTGCGCCTCGTTGCGCTGAGTCCGTCGATGTGCCGGGCGCCGCCGGAGGTGGCCCGTGCAGCTCGAAAGAGCGTCGGGCCCGCTCAGCCTCGCCTCTCCTGCCTCTGCTCTATTCGAGCGGAAGGTAGGCGAAGGCCTGAGCGCTGGGTCCCACGCGTCAGCGACCGCCGGACGGGTCCCGGCCTTTTAATTGGAGACGGACAGCGGAAGATCCGCCTCCCCCAGGCGAAGGAGAATTCCGTAAAGACGCCTTCGACGTCGCCGTTGTTGCCCCGTGCGGCCATGCGATTGGGCCGGCCCACTGTCTATCTGTCGCCTCATGCGGAGGATAAGGTTAAAGCCTTATTTCCTTTTTCTTTTCCAGCCAACTTCAAAAATACATAAATAATTCAACAGAGCTCCAAATTGGATGATTCAAATTTCTAGTAGTTCATAAATTCATGCTCTATCACATGGTGCAACTTTATCATTTTTCCAGAAAAACTTTCTTCACAAATAATTAGCAAATCTTACTTTTCCATTTTTGTCATAAACTTTAGAAAATCACAGAGAGCTCAGATTTGATCCGAATGCCATGATTCAAGTTTTTAGATACATCTAATTTCATAACTTAGGTTATGAACATTTTTCTTAATACTTTCTGTACTCCACAAGATAATGAGCCACTTCTTCATATTTGTCAACTTTGCAAATTCATAGCTAATTCATTTGAACTCCAAATCCAGTGAAACCAACTCCTAGATGCTTCTAAAATCATGATTTGTTAAATGGGTGCCTTTGCTCATTTTTCAAAAAAATATTTCTGTACACTTCTTGCAAATCCATAAACCCCTTGATTCCATCATATCAAAATGTTTAGAAATATCCACTGACCCAATTCCAATGAAACCACTCTGGTTATTTTTCCTATAACCAGAGATGTCCTAGAAAATTCAAATGAATATTTTTAGAGCACTTTTATTTCCAGCCTTGTTGTGTTGCTTATTATGGTTGCTTTCAACGATAGTTGACGAAGTAGACAAAACGCTTGGAGTTGGACCAGAGATATTTGAAGACCCCGAAGACTTTGTTAAAAAATGCAAGAAGCCCTTTGACCATGATGAACCATTTTACATCATGATGGCATTTTCGTTGCTTCACCGAGTGCATGATATACCTTGAATGGCAACCTTGCTAGGCTTGCCTCCGTTGCATACTCCATTGATACTTGAATTGTTCATGACTCTACCCTTGCTTCGAGTTGTGTTGGTGGGTTGTAGAAATATGCTATAGTAAATGGCTACGCAAAGTGGGTCAGGGTTATGCATGGAAAGAAACAAGTGTGGTTTGACATACTTGCAAACAGCCCAGTGGGTGCCACTAATGCCCCTGGAAGATGATGACGAACTAGGTCACTACTTGGTGGAGAGGTAGTGTACCGAGGCTCGATAAAAGTGTTGTTTACAGAGACGGATTATATTTAAGATTTTTCGACTGTCCCAACCTTACATGCGCAACCACTCTACCCTTGTATGGGAAAGGGCATTATTGATTAACTAGGCCGATACTAGCTTGGAGCCCGCATTACTAGTGACGGGGGAGAGTTGGTGCTCTCTCTCAGGACGGGGCCGCGCCAGGTAGGGCGGCCATGACTATTTTCACAGGGCACCGGATACACCGTTGTGTCCCCTCTCGGATGTTACGATCTCGAGTGAGTCTCGTACGTATGATGTACATCGTGAGGATATGGAACAACGAGTGGACTCCTTGTTAGTGTCGTCTAGGGAAAGATAGTGATCGGGTGCTTACCCCGGGTACTTGACGTACCGCGGGTCGTGGATGACACGGAAGTTCCTCGGATCTTGTGGGTAAAGTGTGCGACCTCTGCAGAGTGTAAAACTATTCGAATAGCCGTGTCCACGGTCAAGGACAGTTGGGTGGTGCTGCTTAGACTACGTCCATATGTTTCTGACAAACAACACGGTTTGGTAAAAATATTGACGTGATTCGTGAGGAAGTCACGATGAGCTTGAGCATGAGTTGTTCATAACTCTCTCTCGATGTTGATGTCTGTAACCTCCTGATACTTGTTGCAGACGCATTCATATTCTTGATAAATGTTGATCATACTTGCATGAGAAAAACTAGCTTTCCGCAAAAATGCCAAATTAGCAGTAGTGCCTTGCATAATTATTCTGTTATCACCCTTGGGTTGCTTGCGAGTACATTCAAAGTACTCATTGGCTTGCCACTGGTTATTTTATTGGCCAGTCATGAAAGAACAAGATATAATGAAGAATACTTTGGCGACGAACATGCGAGCTAGGACGCTTCCCAGTCAGAATGCCTGTAGGGTTAAGGCAGATGGCATGGGTCCAAGTTGTTATTGAAGATTTCCGCTGCGATGATACACTCAAGACTTGACCATAATGGTCTTACTTGTGTAAAACGGTATGTATGGATGTAAGACTCTTGTTATTCAGCTTATGTGTGTTCAGTGAGCATTGATCTCTGCGATCACTATGCACGTGCATTCGGTGATCTCGACTTATGAGTCGGGGTCCCCAAAATTAGTGCACGTTAATAAACATAGAAAAAAAATTAAGGCCGTAAGAGGAAACTATTTCCCCTTCGTTATCAAACATGCATTGTTCCCTCTCGGAACCACAAGCCTTCTAGTGAGTTGCTCCGGTTTGTGAGGCTGTGTGTCCAAAATTTCGTCAAACAGGCCAATTTTTTACCACATCATCTTGGTGGCATGAAATTACATCAAGCAAGGATTCATGTTTTTCTGATCATTTTTTAATTTTTTGGGATTCAAATGCCATGGCACTCCATGCATGTGTCCATGCCGTGAGACCAATATGTTTGAAAATTCCTTCTAATTTACTGCACATGGAATTAACTCACACACAAGTACACAAATATGATTTTTCAAACCGTTATGGTTAGCCGTTGCATGTAGATGTGGTTCAAATTTGAATTACGGTCATTAAATGGCTAGAAAATCACTTAAATGTCTTTAAAAGGTTAAGTGACCCCTGAAATTTTCCAATTTTTCACATGACAGTTGTATTAGTGCACGTTAAATGTAGAAAATATTGACGGCTGTATGGGGAAGCTTTCTCCCGTTCGTTATCAAACATGTATTGTTCCCTCTCGAAAACATGAGCCTTCTAGTGAGTTGCTTCGGTTTGTGAGGGTGTGTGTCGAAACTTTCGTCAAACATGCCAAATTTTTTACCACATCATCTTGGTGGCATGACATTACATCAAGCAAGGTTTCATGTGTTTCTAATCTTTTTTTTTAATTTTTTGGAATTCAAATGCCCTAGCACTCCATTCTTCATTGTGTCATTGTCGTTAGACCAATATGTTTGAAAATCCCTTCGAGTTTACTGCACATGGAATTAAATCACACACAAGTAAACAAAACATGACTTTTCAAACCGTTATGGTTAGCTGTTGCATGTACATGTAGTTCAAATTTGAATTACGTTAATTAAATGCCTAGAAAATCAATTAAATGTCTTAAAAGGTCAAATGACCCCTGAAATTTTCCAAAATTTGGCATGACAATTGTATTAATACTACAAATTTTCTCATACATTTAAAACACCATCCATTGCAACTTTACTCCAAATTTGTCTTTCAAAGCTAATAAAAAATATCCACAATATCACACACAATTTTTTTGTAGGAACTGTTTGCGATGAAAATTTCTAGGTCTATTTAAGTCCTCCTTTAGCTTCGCTGGCTCGTCTACTCAAGTGCCGGCAACCCCCAAATCCATTAATCTCGATCCCCATTCCCACACTCCATTCTTGCAAAGATGATGCCATGGAAACGCTTCGTGAATGCCCGTACGATGGCCGCGTCCTCCCCGAGCACCGCTGCCTGCGCCGAGAGCGCTGCCGCGTACGCCGAGAGTGCCGCTGCATCCACATTGAGCACGTCCGCATCTGCGGAGAGGGTGTCTGTGGCAGCCGACAAGGCAGCTGCAGCAGCCGAGATGGCTGCAGCAGCTGCTACTACGACGGAGGCTGGAAATGCCAAGAGCGCTTGAGCTGCCGTCCGTGCCGCTGATGTCGCCCTGGCCCGGGTCGAGGCCATCCATGCCAATATCGAGGATGCACATGCCAAGATATTCCAAGCCTCCTCGGAATCCAGCATGCAACCCACCTACAAAAAGGCGGCGGTGGCCATGGAGCACCTGCTTCCTCATAAGATCGCCGAGCGGGAGCTCGAGATGCAGGAGGCGGCGCAGATCGAGGAGCGCCGGGAGGAGGAGTTGCACGTGGTCGAGGTCGAGGTAGAGAAGAGTTTGTCCATCAAGGAATCGACGGTGGAGTACCAACGCGAGCTCTAGCGCAGCCACTACTACGAGTACTACAACCTTGAGGACGGCACCGAGGATGAGGACGAGGAAGCGGTCGACTTCAGCAGGGGGACGCGGAGTCCACCAACGGCGGCATTTCGCCAGGACAAGTCATCGACGTCTCATCTCACACCAGCGATGCATAGGCCGGCACGGTGGCGGATTTGTTAAAATTATGCGTACTTAGGATTTTTGTTAATTCTGGAATTTTGATAGAGCAATGTTTAGGTCATCTGGCTCTGTTTAATTAGTAAAATTTCTTGATTCAGTAAGTTTAGTCAGTGTGTTGTATGCTCTTTTGTGTGCCCAAATTAGCAAGCGATGTTAAATTATGCAATGACGTACCCAGGAAAATTTCCACCAACATTTGAATTATCAAACTCATCCCATGCACGTAAAGCAGAATAATTGTTTATGGTGCACACAATCATTCAAAGTGAATGGTGTCCGGCAGCACCGCGTGCAAAGTTTCCCTCCACAATTACAAATTTTTGGCCTACCACCAAAATATCAACCCCCGCCCTCTCCCCCCTTCCCCACCTCCTTTTCTCCCTGACCGGAAGTCACATTTCCCCTGTTTCCTCTTTCCTTCCTTCCTTCCTAAGCTATAGCTGCTTCCTTGCTTGCTTCCTCCCTCTTGTCGTCTCGCATCTTACCGCTGAGGTCGCCATGGTTTTCTTCGATGACCTCTCCAGTGGTTCCAAATCCGATGAAGACTCCTTCACCACCCAGGTATGCGTCTCTTCTCTCTCTCTCTCTCAAGCTATGACTTGGAATGAAGGATTTTAACCCGGCGGTCGATTTGAGCCATTTCTTCCTCTTGTAGCTCCCTAGGACCATCAGTTGCAACAAATGGAGCGGGGTGGCTAAAGATCTGTCTGCTCGTTGTCACCATCAATCTTCATGTGTGAAGCTAGTTGCGTTTGAATCTGTGGACAGTGGGAGGAAGTTTCTAGCATGTGCGGAGAAGGTTAGACCCTCTCCCGTTGTTACAAATCATTTGTTAGATGTGATTCAGATATTGTCACGGTCCCAACCCATTCATATCACTCCTTCAACCAAATGCATCCTAAGACAGTGCCACAGTTTGTACCTACAATACTGTAGGATGCTGCTAATGCGACACTACGATCCAAGACACTTCGACGAAACTATGTGCGATGTCATAATCGCAAATGGTGGTGTAAAAAACCCGTCAAAAAAGGTGCAAAACGTTTGCAATGGAGGATGCATCAAACACGGTTCATATTTCAGTTGTGTGTGCGATGCAGGGCATATGGTTCATCTCAATTAACGGTTTGCGATGAGGAGGAACAAAAGAAACGGGCAGCCAGATGAAGGTATGTGCGATGTACAACATACGGTTCACTCGGATGAACTATTTGTGATTAGGCAACACAATGAAAATGGTCAGCCAGATCAAAGGTGTGTGCGATATACGGCATGCGGTTCAGTCGGATGAAATGTTTGCGTTGAGACATGAGAACAGAAATGGTTCAAATGAACAAGATGTGTGTGATACGCGGCAAATAGGTCGGTAATCAGAAATGTGTGTGAATACCGATAATAACACAGACGATTACTGCTAATAAGATGTGTGTGTTGTGTTATGGGATTGCATACAGAACAACAACAACACACACACACACATACACATACACACACACACACTTATAAGGACATGCTTGCATAACCAAATTAAGCATCCACTTAGATAGGTGGCTACTACAACCATGGCATTTGCACACACCAAAGTAAACTAGTACATGCATAATTACATAGGTGGCTACTACACACATGACATTTCCACACACCAACAAAGTAAACTATATATTACATGCATGATTAACTAGCATAGACGATCATCCAATCATCATCTACTTCTTGTGACGCTTGCTCTTCTTGTGGCTCGTTTCCAGGCTCGTCGATTTTGGTAACGAGGCACTTCCTCATGTCAACGATCCACCTGTGCATCTCGTAGCATGTGTACATGCTCTTGGCCGCAAACTTGAGGTGAGGTTCATCCAGTTTCCGCATCCAGGCCCCGTGCCAGGATACGGGACTTGTTCTCTAGGCATCCTGCTTCATCTTTTCGTAGTAGGGGTCGATGATGGCCGAGGCGAGTTCGACCAGGGAGACCTTCGTGCTGCCCCAGACCCTGTAGTGGTCACGAATTTCGACAAGGTTCTTGCAGGCCAAGCCCGTAACACTAAGCGCTTTTACATCGTTGGTGGTTTCCACCGTGGCGAACTTGTAGTCAGTGCTGTTGACAAACCTGTTGAAACGGTCGCAAGGTTCTGTGGACATGCAGTAGTGGTAGATGAGGACATGACGGCGCACGTACAATTGAGCGACGACAACCTTCTAATCTATGTCGGGACGACCGGCGGCGTACTGGAGGTCGATGCCGACCACCTTGTACTTGTCTCCAGCAAGCAACTGCTCAACGTTGTTGATGTAGTCGTCCACCACGGTCGGGTCGATGGTGTACACCACTGAGAGCTCCGTCTCCCTCACATGGGTCTCCACTCTATGCTCGCCGAACTCCATTGGAGCGCCACTGGACATCCCCTCTCTATGTGTCATTGTGGGTGTCCTCGTTGCGTTGTGGGGCGCGATCGAAAGGTTGAAGAGACTAAGGTTATAATGGCTGCAGGAATTAAAGGGGAAGCCGGACGGCCAGGAATATCGGCAAGCCCTGATGGCAGTTCTAATTTGTAGCGCGTAACTCCATCATGCCGCACGTAACTGCATCGCATGGCAATGCGCGCGGTGCAACTGCATGCATACGGGGCCCCTGACGTGATTGTGCTCACGCCCAACCGTTGGCAGAGTGCGCGCGGAGGGACGCGAGCACAGCGCTCCGCAGATAGCAGTTGAACACGCAAGGAAAAGTTGTCCACAAGCCGAGCGTGCCGACGGACGTGAGTAGAGCGCACCAACATTCGCGAGCAGAGCGCGCCGCGGCGCCTAACGGTGAGCATAGCGCGCGGCGGCGCCTAACGGCGGGATACACCTTCATTGAAGCCAATCAAATTAATACTGGAACGGACATGTCTATATTGAGCAAAGGGATCGCACATGTCTGTACTGACTGGAATGAGAATGCAATAGCAAAATAAGAATTAAGGCCACGATGATGCGATCGCAGTGGTGGTTACAGGAGGCGAGAAGAAAGATGCATCCATCAACGTATGACCTCCTCCTCCTCCTCAACTCAGTGCGCCGGTCAGGCTATCGACCGGCGGCTAAGGAGCAGCAGCTTTTGTAGCGAGGTCAAGGTGCTTCTCAACAAAGGCATCCAAGGCTTCCAGCCGGCTGAAGAAGGCCAACGTTGTAGCGTCCTCACTAGCCTTCGTGGCGTCCTCTCATACACATGGATGTGTAGGCCGACGGTTTCTTGCAGGGCGAGGCACCTACCGGCGAGCGTGACCTCCAAGTGGACATTCTTCGTGGCGTCGGCGGGCAGTCGCAGGGCCACTAGTGCTTGAAGGAGGTTCCGACCATGGAGGCCGATTAGGGTGGCAGGCAATGAGGAGCCTGGGCGCGCAGGCTGGAGGAGTACAGCGATGTCGTCTGCGAACTTCTTGACGACGGCGAACCTGTTGGTGGTGCAAAGGATCATCTGGTCCAACTGAGAGTCGTAGATGGCGTCAACGCCGGCCATCCACCAGCCGGTCGCCAACACTGTATGGAGATGATCCATGGTGCCATGCCGCAGGCCAGCATTGTGAACCATCTGGCCCAGCCGCTGGCTGCTCGCGCGCATCGCTACCATGGGTCTGGAGTGGGCACTTTTGAGCTTATTAGTGTAGGTGCTTAGGCAAATGCTTAGGTGCGTACGATGTGGTAGATGCATTGGAATGGAGGGGCGCCTTTATATGAGTGCAAACTGTGTTGCATTCACATCATGATGCCTCTCTTTTCCCGGTCGTCCCATTACTTCCCTCATGCATTCACACGATGCTAATTGAAGGAGGATGCATCATTGTCCGTTCAATGATGACCCACAAGTGCAGGGGATCTATCGTAGCCTTTTCGATAAGTAAGAGTGTCGAACCCAATGACGAGCAGAAGGAAATGATAAGCAATTTTCAGTAAGGTATTCTCTACAAGCACTGAAATTATCGGTAACAGATAGTTTTGTGATAAGATAATTTGTAACGAGTAGCAAGTAATAGTAAATAAGGTGCACCAAGATGGCCCAATCCTTTTTGTAGCAAAGGACAAGCATGGACAAACTCTTATATAAGGAAAGCGCTCCTGACGACACTTGGGAATTATCATCAAGCTAGTTTTCATCATGTTCATATGATTCGCATTCGGTACTTTGATAATTTGATATGTGGATGGACCGGTGCTTGGGTACTGTCCTTACTTGGACAAGCATCCCACTTATGATTCACTCCTATTGCAAGCATCCGCAACTACAACAAAAGTATTAAGGTAAACCAAACCATAGCATGAAACATATGGATCCAAATCAGCCCCTTACGAAGCAAACACATAAACTAGGGTTTAAGCTTCTGTCACTCTAGCAACCCATCATCTACTTATTACTTCCCAATGCCTCCCCCTAGGCCCAAAAAATGGTGAAGTGTCATGTAGTCGACGTTCACATGACACCACTAGAGGGATGACAACACACATCTCATCAAAATATCAAACGAATACCAAATTCACAAGACTACTAATAGCAAGACTTCTCCCATGTCCTCAGGAACAAACGTAACTACTCACAAAGCATATTCATGTTCATAATCAGAGGGGTATTAATATGCATAATAGATCTGAACATATAATCTTCCACCAACTAAACCAACTAGAATCAACTACAAGGAGTAATCAACACTACTAGCAACCCACATGTACCAATCTGAGGTTTGGATAGAATGATTGGATACAAAAGATGAACTAGGGTTTGGGAGGAGATGGTGTTGGTGAAGATGTTGATGGAGATTGACCCCCTCCTGATGAGAGGATCGTTGGTGATGACGATGGTGATGATTTCCCCCTCCCGGAGGGAAGTTTCCCTGACAGAATAGCTCCGCCAGAGCCCTAGATTGGTTCCGCCAAGGTTCCGCCTCATGGCGGTGGAGTCTCATCCCGAAAGCTGGCTTATGATTTTTTTCCTCAACGAAAGACTCCATATAGCATAAGATGGGCATCAGAGGGCCACGAGGGGGCCTACGAGGCAGGGGCGCGCCTAGGGGGGTAGGGCGCGCCCCCACCCTCATGGCCAGGGTGTGGCCCCCCTCTGGAACTTCTTGCGCTCAGTATTTTTTATATATTCTGGAAATAGCTTCCGTGAAGTTTCAGGACTTTTAGAGCTGTGCAGAATAGGTCTGTAATGTTTGCTCCTTTTCCAGCCCAGAATCCCAGCTGCTGACATTCTCCCTCGTCATGTAAACCTTGTAAAATAAGAGAGAATAGACATAAGTATTGTGACATAATGTGTAATAACAACCCATAATGCAATAAATATCGATATAAAAGCATGATGCAAAATGGACGTATGAACTCCCCCAAGCTTAGACCTCGCTTGTCCTCAAGCAAAAGCCGAAACCAAAAAATATGTCCACATGTTTACAGATAGAGCTGTCGATAAAAATAAAATACAGAAAGAGGGCATCATGATCATTCTTAGAACGGAAACATATATATATATATTGTCATATGATCTCTTATGCTAAAGTAACAATTCAATCAGACTTCCGAGTATGAATCATAAACTTCATTGAGAACCAACAAACCCTAATCTCAGTCATTGAGGCAATTGCAATTTATCATAACATAGGAAAGATTCAATATAAGAGCTTTTCAGCAAGTCCATATACTCAACCATCTTTTAGTCTTTCACAATTGCTAACACTCATGCGATATTTATGGGTATGAAGTTTTAATCAGACACAGAGAAAGATAGGGGCTTATAGTTTTGCCTCCCAACGTTTTACCTCAAGGGTAATGTGAACAATAATAGTTCATGAAGACTCACATCCAATTAGCTATATATATTAGGATCTTTCCAACATATTGCTTGCCAAAGGATAAAATGTAAAAAGGAAAGGTGAAGATCACCATGATTCTTATGTAAGGTAGAAGAAAAAAAGTAAAAGATAGGCCCTTCACAGAGGGAAGCAGAGGTTGTCATGCACTTTTATGGTTGGATGCACAAAATCTTAATGCACAAGAACTTCACTTTATATTGCCACTTGTGATATGGACCTTTATTATGCAATCCATGGCTTTTATTTCTTCCTTAACACAAGATCATATAAAGCTTATTTTCTCTGCACTAATAAGTCATACATATTTAGAGAGAAATTTTTATTGCCTGCAGGATGACAACTTACTTGAAGGATCTTACTCAATCCATAGGTAGATATGGTGGACTCTCATGGCACAACTGGGTTTAGCGATATTTGGAAGCACAAGTAGTATCTCTACTTGGTGCAAACAAATTGGCTAGCATGAGAGGGAAAGGAAAACTCAACATGTTGGATGATCCATGACAATATAATTTATCTCAGATGAAAGAAAACATAACCCATTACGTTGTATTCTTGTCCAATGTCAACTCTTAGCATGTCATACTTTAATGAGTGCTCACAATCATAAAAGATGTCCAAAATAGTATATTTATATGTGAACCTCTCTTTCTTTATTACTTCTTATTAATTGCAACGATGACCAAAACTATGTTTGTCAAGTCTCAACAATTTTTATTCATCATACTCTTATATGTGAAGTCATTACTCTCCATAAGATCCATATGATCTCTTTGTTTCTTTTTATCCGTTCTCTTTTTATTTTATCCCTTCAAGATCATAGAAAAATACTCAAGCCCTTGACTCAACACTAATCTTTATTATAAATAGCTCACGGACTTGATTACATATAAGGATCATAAAGCAAAACCTATAACTCGATCATGCTAAAACTTTATTCTACTAGATCAAGATATTATCAAAAGGATTGAACTAAGAAAAACGGTAAGGATAAAAGTGATGGTGATACTATATGGGGGCACTCCCCCAAGCTTGGCAGTTGCCAAGGGGAGTGCCCATACCCATGTGATTATATCTCCTTCTTCGGGGGTGGTGACGTGATATTCTTGGCGATGATGCCCTCAGGATACGATTCTCTTCATCGAGCTTATTGACTTGCTGCTTGAGGTTCATTATTTCCTTACGGAGCTTGCCAGTGACGGCTAAAGCTCCTTTCGCCCAAGGATGTTGCATATCTACGGGAGAACAAGTAACACTCTTTTTCATATTTTCATAAGAAAGAAATCTAACATTGGAAGGGATGACCGAGTTTGGAATAGCTAAGCTTTGTGGTTCCCCCATCGTGAATCCTGCCCGGAAATGAGAAGTAACTTCTTGATCCTCCTCCATGGCATCTATCCTTTGCAAGTCAGCTTCCATCTCTTCCTCCTTTGAGGGCCCAAAGTGATAGGCATCGCTGTTTGCCCCTAGACCTGGTGTCAGATGAGACAACCGACTCTCCCCGACTGACTCTTGAGAAGACATCTTGCTCTAATATGCGGCAGAAATAGGTCGAAACAAAGACAGGAGATATTTGCGTGATACGGTGGTCAAAACCTTCGGGAGATTATATAATGAATTTTTTACTGACCAAAATAAGTATCATGCATGAAAACAGAGTCCGGAGAGCACACGAGGTGCCCACGAGGCAGGGGGCGCGCCCAGGGGGGTAGGGCGTGCCTCCCACCCTCGTGTCCTATCCGGTTTGCTTCTTATTTTCCTATTTTTCTAAATATTCCAAAACGGAGAAATATTGTCATTAGAACTGTTTTGGAGTCGGTTTACTTACCGTACCACGTACCTATTCCTTTTCGGAGTTTCAAACATTCCAGAAAGTGTCCCTTATGTATTCCTCCGGGGTTACGTTTTGAATAACATTAGTTTCAACATTTATAGGATTACCTAAGATATAATGTTTAATTCTTTGACCGTTCACCACCTTCGGATTTGTGCCTTCGAAGTTGTTGATTTTTATGGCACCAGAACGATAGACCTCCTCGATAACGTAAGGACCTTCCCATTTAGAGAGAAGTTTGCCTGAAAAAAAATCTTAAACGAGAGTTGTATAACAATACATAATCACCTACATTGAACTCACGCTTTTGTATCCTTTTATCATGCCATCTTTTAACTTTTTCTTTAAACAGCTTGGCATTTTCATAAGCCTGGGTTCTCCATTCATCAAGGGAGCTAATGTCAAATAACCTCTTCTCACCGGCAAGTTTGAAATCATAATTGAGCTCTGTAATGGCCCAATATGCCTTATGTTCTAGCTCAAGAGGTAAGTGACATGCTTTACCGTAAACCATTTTATATGGAGAAATACCCATAGGATTTTTATATGTAGTTCTATAAGCCCATAATGCATCATCAAGTTTCTTGGACAAATTCTTTCTATATCTATTAACAGTATTTTGCAAGATTAATTTGAGCTCTCTGTTACTCAATTCTACTTGACCACTAGATTGTGGGTGATAGGGGGACGCAATTCTATGGTTAACATCATACTTAGCAAGCATTTTACGAAAGGCACCATGAATAAAGTGCGAACCACCATCATTCATTAAGTATCTAGGGACTCCAAATCTCGGAAAAATAACTTCTTTAAGCATCTTAATAAAGGTGTTATTATCAGCACTAATAGTTGGAATAGCTTCTACCCACTTAGTAACGTAATCAACAACAACTAAAATATGTGTATACCCATTAGAGGAAGGGAAGGGTCCCATATAATCAAAGCCTCAAACATCAAATGGTTCAATAACAAGTGAATATTTCATAGGCATCTCTTGACGTCTACTAATATTATGAATTCTTTGACATTCATCACAAGACAAGACAAACTTACGGGCATCCTTGAAGAGAGTAGACCAATAAAAACCGGATTGCAATACCTTGTGTGAAGTTCTATCTACAGCATGGTGTCCTCCATACACTTCGGAGTGACACTTGTGTAGGATCAGTTCCTATTCATGCTCAGGTACACAACGTATAATAATACTATCCACTCCTTCTTTATAAATATGTGGGTCATCCCAAAAGTAATGTCTCAAATCATAGAAGAACTTTTTCTTTTGCTGGTATGTGAAACTAGGTGGTATAAATTTAGCAACAATATAATTAGCATACCATGGAGCAGTTCGAGAAGCATTTATGACATTTAATTGTTCACCAGGAAAGCTATCATCAATAGGTAGTGGGTCATCAAGAACATTTTCTAACCTATACAAGTTGTATGCAACGGGGTTCTCAGCTCCCTTTCTATCAATAATATGCAAATCAAATTCTTGTAGCAAGAGAACCCATCTAATAAGTCTAGGTTTAGCATCTTTCTTTCCAATAAGGTATTTAATAGCAGCATGATTAGTGTGAATAGTTACTTTAGAATCAACAATATAAGGTCTGAACTTATCACAAGCAAATCCATCTGCTAAGAATTCCTTTTCAGTAGTAGCATAATTTCTTTGGGCACCGTCTAGGGTTTTACTAGAATATTGAATAACATTTAATTTCTTATCAAATCTTTTTCCTAGAACAACACCCACAGCATAATCACTAGCATCACACATAATTTCAAAGGGTAAATTCCAATCAGGTGGTTGAACAATAGGTGCAGAAATTAATGCTTTCTTAAGTATTTCAAATGCTTCTACACAATCATCATCAAAGACAAAAGGAATATCTTTTTGCAATAGATTAGTCAAAGGCCGAGAAATTTTTGAGAAGTCCTTAATGAGCCTCCTATAAAACCTGGCATGACCGAGGAAGCTTCTGATACCTTTAATGTCCTTGGGACATGGCATCTTTTCAATAGCATCAACTTTAGCTTTGTCAACTTCAATACCTGTTTCGGAAATTTTATGCCCCAAGACAATACCTTCATTAACCATAAAGTGGCATTTCTCCCAATTCGGAACAAGATTAGTTTCTTCACATCTCTGCAAAACTCGATCAAGGTTGCTCAAGCAATTATCAAAGGATGATCTATAAACGGAGAAATCATCCATGAATACCTCACATATCTTTTCACAAAAGTCAGAGAATATAGCCATCATGCATCTTTGAAAGGTAGCAGGTGCATTAAATAAACCAGAAGGCATACGTCTATAAGCAAAAGTACCGAAAGGGCAAGTAAAAGTAGTCTTTGATTGATCATCAGCTGACACAGGTATTTGAGAGAAGCCAGCGTAACCATCTAGGAAGCAAAAATGTGTATGTTTGGATAATCTTTTTAGCATTTGATCAATAAAAGGCAAGGGGTAATGATCTTTTTTAGTAGACTTATTTAATTTGCGGAAATCAATTACCATCCTATAACCTGTAATAATTCTTTGCGGGATCAATTGATCTTTATCATTAGGAACAACAGCGATACCTCCCTTCTTAGGGACACAATGGACAGGACTTACTCACTTACTATCAGCAACGAGATAAATTATACCTGCCTCAAGGAGCTTTAATATTTCCTTCCTTACCACTTCTTTCCTCTTAGGATTCAGTCGTTGTTGATGATCAATAATTGGTTTGGCGTCTTCCTCCGAATTTATTTTGTGTTGACATAGAGTGGGACTAATGCCCTTAAGATTATCAAGAGTATGTCCAATAGCAGCACGATGCTTCTTCAGAGTTTTCAATAATTTCTCTTCCTCCTTCTCTGAAAGGTTAGCACTAATAATAATAGGATATATTTTCTTTTCATCAAGATAAGCATATTTAAGAGTATCAGGTAATCGTTTAAGCTCAAACACGGGATCACCCTTGGGTGGAGGAGGATCCCCTAGGATTTTAACAGGCAAGTTGTGTTTCAGAATAGGTCCCTGTTTAAAGAATACTTCATCTATTTCCCTTCTTTCATTCATGAACATATCATTTTCATGGTCTAGAAAATATTGTTCTAAAGGATCAGTAGGAGGCACGATAATAGAAGCAAGACCAATAATTTCATCTTTACTAGGCAATTCTTTATCATGGGGTTGTCTATGAAATTTAGCAAAATTAAACTCATTAGACATATCCCCTAAGCCAACAGAAACAATATCCTTATTGCAGTCTACCTTAGCATTAACAGTATTCAAGAAGGGTCTACCAAATATAATGGGACAAAACCTATCTTGTGGGGAACCAAGAACAAGAAAATCAGCAGGATATTTAACCTTCCCACACAAGACTTCAACATCTCTAACAATCCGAACTGGTGAAATAGTATCTCTATTAGCAAGTTTAATGGTAACATCAATATCTTCTATCTTAGCTGGTGCAATATCATGCATAATTTCTTTCTATAAGGAAATAGGTATTGCACTAGCACTAGCACCCATATCATGTAAGCCATGATAATAATGATCTCCTATTTTAACAGAAATAACAGGCATGCCTATAACAGGTCTACGTTTATCCTTAGCACCGGGCTTAGCAATTCTAGCAGTTTCTTCACAGAAATAAATAACCTGCCCATCAATATTATCGGCCAAGAGATATTTAACCATCGCAATATTAGGTTCAACTTTAATTTTCTCATGGGGTTTAGGTGTCTTAATATTACTCTTGTTGACTACATTTGAAGCTTTAGCATGATCCTTAATTCTAACAGGGAAAGGTGGTTTCTAGACATAGGCAGTAGGTACAACAAGATCATTATAAGTGATAGTCTTTTCCTCAACTTTAATAGGTGCAACTACTTTTGTTTCAATGGAAGGATTATATTTAAACCACTTCTCCTTGGGGAAATCAACATCTGTAGCAAAAGATTCACAGAAAGAAGCTACTATCTGAGAGTCAAGTCCATATTTAGTCCTAAGTTTACGGAAAACATCGGTATCCATAAAAGACTTAGCACAATCAAACTTAGGTGTTATACCTGACTCCTTACCTTTGTCAAGATCCCAATCTTCAGAGTTGCGTTTAATTCTCTCCAATAAATTCCATTTGAATTCAATAGTCTTTATCATAAAGGAACCAGTACAAGAAGTATCGAGCATGGAGCGATTGTTCTCAGAAAGCTGAGCATAATTTTTTTGAATAATCATTTCTCTTGAGAGATCATGATTGGGGCATTAATATAACATTGACCTAAGCCTCCCCCAAGCTTGAGCGATGCTTTCTCCTTCGCGAGGCCAAAAATTATATATATAATTACGATCACGATGAACGAGATGCATAGGATAAAACCTCTGATGGAATTCCAATTTCAACCGTTTGTAGTCCCATGATCCCATATCATCACATAGACTATACCATGTCAATGCATCTCCCTTCAAAGATAAAGGGATGACCTTCTTCTTGATAACATCATCGGGCATACCTGCAAGCTTAAATAATCCACAAACTTCGTCCACATAGATTAAGTGCAGATCGGGATGTAATGTTCCATCTCCTGCAAAAGGATTAGCTAGTAGTTTCTCTATCATACCCGAAGGAATTTCAAAGCAAACATTTTCAGTAGGTTCAATAGATTTAGGGTAACTAATTGTGGTTCCGGACGAGGTGAAGATACCCCGAACAAGCCCCTCAAAGGATTACTTTCCATAGTAACAAGTGATAGTAAATTTCAGCACACTATATAAATTATTACTTCCCAATGCCTCCCCCTAGGCCCAAAAAATGGTGAAGTGTCATGTAGTCGACGTTCACATGACACCACTAGAGGGATGACAACATACATCTCATCAAAATATCAAACGAATACCAAATTCACATGACTACTAATAGTAAGACTTCTCCATGTCCTCAGGAACAAACGTAACTAATCACAAAGAATATTCATGTTCATAATCAGAGGGGTATTAATATGCATAATAGATCTGAACATATAATCTTCCACCAAGTAAACTAACTAGCATCAACTACAAGGAGTAATCAACACTACTAGCAACCCTCAGGTACCAATCTGAGGTTTGGATACAAAGATTGGATACAAGAGATGAACTAGGGTTTGAGAGGAGATGGTGCTGGTGAAGATGTTGATAGATTGACCCCCTCCTGATGAGAGGATCGTTGGTGATGACAATGGTGATGATTTCCCCCTCCTGGAGGGAAGTTTCCCCGATAGAACAGCTCCGCCAGAGCCCTAGATTGGTTCCGCCAAGGTTCCGCCTCGTGGCGGCGGAGTCTCGTCCCGAAAGCTGGCTTATGATTTATTTTCCTTAATGTAAGACTCCATATAGCAGAAGATGGGCATCAGAGGGCCACCAGGGGGGCCATGAGGCAGGGGGCGCGCCCCCACCCTCTTGACCAGGGTGTGGCCCCCCTTTGGAACTTCTTGCGCTCAGTATTTTTATATATTCTGGAAATAGCTTCCGTGAAGTTTCAGGACTTTTGGATATGTGCAGAATAGGTCTCTAATATTTGCTCCTTTTCCAGCCCAGAATCCCAGCTGCCGGCATTCTCCCTCTTCATGTAAACCTTGTAAAATAAGAGAGAATAGGCATAAGTATTGTGACATAATGTGTAATAGCAGCCCATAATGCAATAAATATCGATATAAAAGCATGATGCAAAATGGACGTATCATTCAACATTTCGAGAACAGCTACCCTCTCCCTCGTCTGCACTAAAGCCGTATCAGGAACTGCGCTACCCGCTGTCAAATCGAATAGTACCGCGCCTCCCGCTGCACGCCTGGCTGAACACGCCTCCTCGCCTCCATCTAGGCTTAATTACTGAATTTTAGTTGCAAAAATTAGATACTGCTAGTTATTTTTAGCTTCATATTTTGACAAATCGCGGTGTTACAAGGTTGGCAAATGGCAATGTTACTAGATCAACAAATGCCAATCTTTCTAGTTTGACAAATGGCAACATACCCAATATGACAGACGCAAATCGCACCAAATTGTTTGTAAGTGGTTCACACGGGTCATCCAAAAGAACCGTTAGTGTTCAAGAGATGCACAAATCCTGCTCTCACTTTGCATACGGGTGTTCTATCTGAAACCATCATGCTTGTTCTGAGATGCTCTGGATTGTGAGAAGCATATACCCAAACCTGCCCCAAATGGGACAAAAAATCTACCACGGCATGTTGATGCTGCTCCATGATAGCATACCAAGTTTCATCAATTTCAGACGAGTTTTGGATTTACTAGAATTTAAAAACCAGGCATCTCAATGTTTGCGGCAGAGTGACGGTGGCAGGGTGTTTGAAATTCATTCCCATTTCTTGCATGGGACCTAAGCATGCACCCAAGGACAAAAGATTTGATTTTTCAACCAATTTATATGCACTTGAGCATGTGCATGTAGTTCAAATTTGAATTATGCACATAAATGCATTGAAATCTCACTTAATGCATAAAAATGTCCAAACGAACCCTGAAAAATCACAAAAAATAACACAAGACTCTTGTTGTTCTATGTTGAAACGAGAAATTTTTTTGAAAGCAATAAGAGGCAATGGATATCGTTTCGCCCCCAAAGTTGGGGTGTTCCCTACCGAAACCATCATGCTTGTTGTGAGAAGCTCTGGTTTGTGAGAAGCATATACCCAAACCTGCCCCAAATGGGATAAAAAAATTACCACCGCATGTTGATGCCACTCCATGATAGCATGCCAAGTTTCACGAATTTTAGATGAGTTATAGATTGACTAGAATTTAAAAACCAGGCATCTCAATGTTTTGTTGGCAATCAGCGGTGCCCTGGTGTTTGAAGTTCATTCCCATTTCTTGCATGGGACCTAAGCGTGCACCAAAGGACAAAGATTTGATTTTTCAAATAATTTAGATGCACCGGAGCATGTGCATGTAGTTGAAATTTGAATTATGCACATAAATGCATTGAAAACTCACTTCATGCATAAAACTATCCAAACGAACCCCGGAAAATCACAAAAAATAACACTACACTCCTATTATTCTATGTTGACATGAGAAAAAATTTGAAAGCAATAAGAGGCAATGGATATCATTTCGTCCCCAAAGGTGGGGCGTTCCCTACCGAAACCATCATGCTTGTTGTGAGAAGCTCTGGTTTGTGAGAAGCATACATCTCAATGTTTTGCCGGCAATCAACGGTGCCTGGTGTTTGAAATTTATTCCCATTTCTTGCATGGGACCTAAGCATGCACCCTATGACAAAGATTTGATTTTTCACCAATTTATATGCAGCGGAGCATGTTCATGTAGTTCAAATTTGAATTATGCACATAAATGCATTGAAAACTCACTTAATGCATAAAAATGTCCAAACGAACCCTGAAAAATCACAGAAAATAACACAACACTCCTGTTGTTCTATGTTGACACGAGAAAATTTTTGAAAGCAATAAGAGGTAATGGATATCGTTTCGCCCCCAAAGTTGGGGTGTTCCCTAACGAAACCATCATGCTTGTTGTGAGAAGCTCTAGTTTGTGAGAAGCATATATAGCAAACCTGCCCCAAATGGGACAAAAAAATTACCACCGCATGTTGATGCCACTCCATGATAGCATGCCAAGTTTCACGAATTTCAGATGAGTTTTGGATTTACTAGAATTTAAAAACCAGGCATCTCAATGTTTTGCCGGCAATCAACGGTGCCCTGGTGTTTGAAATTCATTCCCATTTCTTGCATGGGACCTAAGCGTGCACCAAAGGACAAAGATTTGATTTTTCAACTAATTTAGATGCACCGGAGCATGTGCATGTAGTTCAAATTTGAATTATGCACATAAATGCATTGAAAACTCACTTCATGCATAAAACTGTCCAAACGAACCCCGGAAAATCACAAAAAATAACACAACACTCCTATTATTCTATGATGACATGAGTAAAATTTTGAAAGCAATAAGAGGCAATGGATATCGTTTCGTCCCCAAAGGTGGGGCGTTCCCTACCAAAACCATCATCCTTGTTGTGAGAAGCTCTGGTTTGTGAGAAGCATAAACCTGCCCCAAGTGGGACAAAAAATTACCACGGCATGTTGATGCCGCTCCATGATAGCATGCCAAGTTTCATGAATTTCAGACGAATTTTGGATTTACTAGAATTTAAAAACCAGGCATCTCAATGTTTTGGTGGCAATCAACGGTGCCTGGTGTTTGAAATTCATTACCATTTCTTGCATGGGACCTAAACTTGCACCCTAGGACAAAGATTTGATTTTTCAACCAATTTATATGCAGCGGAGCATGTTCATGTAGTTCAAATTTGAATTATGCACATAAATGCATTGAAAACTCACTTAATGCATAAAAATGTCCAAACGAACCCTGAAAAATCACAGAAAATAACACAACACTCCTGTTGTTCTATGTTGACACGAGAAAATTTTTGAAAGCAATAAGAGGTAATGGATATCGTTTCACCCCCAAAGTTGGGGTGTTCCCTAACGAAACCATCATGCTTGTTGTGAGAAGCTCTAGTTTGTGAGAAGCATATATAGCAAACCTGCCCCAAATGGGACAAAAAAATTACCACCGCATGTTGATGCCACTCCATGATAGCATGCCAAGTTTCACGAATTTCAGATGAGTTTTGGATTTACTAGAATTTAAAAACCAGGCATCTCAATGTTTTGCCGGCAATCAACGGTGCCCTGGTGTTTGAAATTCATTCCCATTTCTTGCATGGGACCTAAGAATGCACCCAAAGACAAAGATTTGATTTTTCAACCAATCTATATGCACCGGAGCATGTGCATGTAGTTCAAATTTGAATTACGCACATAAATGCATTGAAAACTCAGTTAATGCATAAAAATGTCCAAACAACGTAGAAAACTCACAAAAATGACACAACACTCCTATTGTACTATGTTGGCACGAGAAAATTTTTCAAAGAAATAAAAGGCAATGGATACCGTTTCGTCCCCAAAGGTGGGGCGTTCCCTACCGAAACCATCATGCTTGTTTTGAGAAGCTCCGGTTTGTGAGAAGCATATACCCAAACCTGCCCCAAATGGGACAAAAATTTTACCACTTCATGTTGATGTTGCTCCATGATAGCATACCAAGTTTCATGAATTTTAGACGACTTTTGGATTTACTAGAACTAAAAAACCAGGCATCTCAATGTTTGCGGCAGAGTGACGGTGGCACGGTGTTTGACATTCATTCCCATTTCTTGCATAAGACCTAAGCATGCACCCAAGGACAAAAGATTTGATTTTACAACCAATTTATATGCATTGGAGCATGTGCACGTAGTTCAAATTTAAATTATGCACATAAATGCATTGAAAACTCGCTTAATGCATAAAAATGTCCAAACGAACCCTGAAAAATCACAGAAAATAACACAACACTCTTGTTGTTCTATGTTGACACGAGAAAATTTTTGAAAGCAATAAGAGGCAATGGATATCGTTTCGCCCCCAAAGTTGGGGTGTTCCCTACCGAAACCATCATGCTTGTTGTGAGAAGCTCTAGTTTGTGAGAAGCATATATAGCAAACCTACCCCATGTTGATGCCACTCCATGATAGCATGACAAGTTTCACGAATTTCAGATGAGTTTTGGATTTACTAGAATTTAAAAACCAGGCATCTCAATGTTTTTCCGGCAATCAACGGTGCCCTGGTGTTTGAAATTCATTCCCATTTCTTGCATGGGACCTAAGCATGCACCCAAAGACAAAGATTTGATTTTTCAACCAATCTATATGCACCGGAGCATGTGCATGTAGTTCAAATTTGAATTACGCACATAAATGCATTGAAAACTCAGTTAATGCATAAAAATGTCCAAACAACATAGAAAAATCACAAAAATGACACAACACTCCTATTGTACTATGTTGACACGAGAAAATTTTTCAAAGCAATAAGAGGCAATGGATACCGTTTTGTCCCCAAAGGTGGGGCGTTCCCTACTGAAACCATCATGCTTGTTTTGAGAAGCTCCAGTTTGTGAGAAGCATATACCCAAACCTGCCCCAAATGGGACAGAAATTTTACCACTTCATGTTGATGTTGCTCCATGATAGCATACCAAGTTTCATGAATTTCAGACGTCTTTTGGATTTACTAGAACTAAAAATCAGGCATCTCAATGTTTGCGGCAGAGTGACAGTGGCACGGTGTTTGACATTCATTCCCATTTCTTGCATAAGACCTAAGCATGCACCCAAGGACAAAAGATTTGATTTTTCAACCAATTTATAAGCACTGGAGCATGTGCACGTAGTTCAAATTTAAATTATGCACATAAATGCATTGAAAACTCACTTAATGCATAAAAATGTCCAAACGAACCCTGAAAAATCACAGAAAATAACACAACACTCATGTTGTTCTATGTTGACACGAGAAAATTTTTGAAAGCAATAAGAGGCAATGGATATCGTTTCGCCCCCAAAGTTGGGGTGTTCCCTACCGAAACCATCATGTTTGTTGCGAGAAGCTCTAGTTTGTGAGAAGCATATATAGCAAACCTGCCCCAAATGGGACAAAAAAATTACCACCGCATGTTGATGCCACTCCATGATAGCATGCCAAGTTTCACGAATTTCAGATGAGTTTTGGATTTACTAGAATTTAAAAACCAGGCATCTCAATGTTTTGCCGGCAATCAACGGTGCCCTGGTGTTTGAAATTCATTCCCATTTCTTGCATGGGACCTAAGCATGCACCCAAAGACAAAGATTTGATTTTTCAACCAATCTATATGCACCGGAGCATGTGCATGTAGTTCAAATTTGAATTACGCACATAAATGCATTGAAAACTCAGTTAATGCATAAAAATGTCCAAACAACCCAGAAAAATCACAAAAATGACACAACACTCCTATTGTACTATGTTGACACGAGAAAATTTTTTAAAGCAATAAGAGGCAATGGATACCGTTTCGTCCCCAAAGGTGGGGCGTTCCCTACCGAAACCATCATGCTTGTTGTGAGAAGCTCCGGTTGATGAGAAGCATATACCCAAACCTGCCCCAAATGGGACAAAATTTTTACCACTGCATCTTGATGTTGCTCCATGGTAGCATACCAAGTTTCATGAATTTCAGACGACTTTTGGATTTACTAGAACTAAAAAACCAGGCATCTCAATGTTTGCGGCAGAGTGACGGTGGCATGGTGTTTGACATTCATTCCCATTTCTTGCATAAGACCTAAGCATGCACCCAAGGACAAAAGATTTGATTTTTCAACCAATTTATATGCACTGGAGCATGTGCACGTAGTTCAAATTTAAATTATGCACATAAATGCATTGAAAACTCACTTAATGCATAAAAATGTCCAAACGAACCCTGAAAAATCAAAAAAATAACACAACACTCATATTGTTCTATGTTGACACGAGAAATTTTTTGAAAGCAATAAGAGGCAATGGATATCGTTTCGCCCCCAAAGTTGGGGTGTTCCCTACCGAAACCATCATGCTTTTTGTGAGAAGCTCTGGTTTGTGAGAAGCATATACCCAAACCTGCCCCAAATGGGACAAAAAATTACCACCGCATGTTGATGCCACTTCATGATAGCATGCCAAGTTTCACGAATTTCAGATGAGTTTTGGATTTACTAGAATTTAAAAACCAGGCATCTCAATGATTTGCCGGCAGGTAATCCACACCCGACCCCTATCCAGGCAGGTAATCCACACCTGACCCCTATCCTCCTCCTCCTTCCATATCCCACATGCCCTGACCCCCGGTGCAAGTGCGACACCTTCCACCCAAATCCCCGACCCCTCCACCAAATAAGCGCCGGCCTAAGCCATGGTGCATGCAGTATAGCCAGGACCTCAAGGAGAATTTGGCAGCGGAGAAGCAAATCGCGGTCGCATGAGCAGATGAGGTCACGATGGCTGCCATTCGTGCTGACCCCCAGATCTTGGAGGAGCACCTTGCCGTCGAGGCCACCGTTGACGCCTCGCGCACCGACGCCGCGACGCGGTTGGCTGCTTTAAACGACAGTTCGTGGCATTTTCTCGAGGCCACCGTCGGTGCCTTCAACAAAGACTACGAGGTGTTCTCTCAGCGTGCACATGCTTACCTCATATCGAGAGCCAGCAGGTTGGTGCCTGGAGCGGCTCAGGCAACTCACCACTACAACGAGGGCACCCATGATGCGGAGGCCTCGCCCTCTTCCATGTCCAACGAGCCAATCATCGTCGATATCTCCGACAATGAGGAGTAGCTTGTCTTATTAGCTCACTATAAGGACCCATGTTGATTTTGCTAGCTACTTCCTTTCCTTAACAAATTCTAGTGAATTGTGCTATCTACTTTTACCATGCAATCTTCTGGTATAGTGCATATGTTCTATATGTCATGCAATGTGGTGTTCAATTAACTGCTAGGTACAATTCTGCAAATGTGATATTCAATTCTTCAGGGTGCAATATTTCCAAGTTGTTAAGAATGCTTGGTTTGGTTAACTATTTGATCTTCTATCAGGAGTATGTTATATTGTTGAATTGGTGTTTAGTCAACTGCTTGGTTCATTTGTTGTGGCTTGGTTCACATGTTGTGGTGTTTAGTTAACTGCTTGGTTCAATTCTGCAATGCGATGTTCAATTGTTGTGGCCGCATTCTATTATTGTATACCATGTGAGGAATAAATCGAATTTGGCTGTACTAAATACATGAGAAACAAATACAATTGCTATATTTCCAAGTTGTTAAGCATGCTTGGTTTGGCTAACTATCTGACCTTCTATTAGGAGTATGTTATATTGTTGAATTGGTGTTTAGTTAACTGCTTGGTTCATTTGTTGTGGCTTGGTTCACATGTTGTGGTGTTTAGTTAACTGCTTGGTTCAATTCTGCAATGCACTGTTCAATTGTTGTGGCCGCATTCTATTATTGTATACCATGTGAGGAATAAATCGAATTTGGCTGTACTAAATACATGAGAAACAAATACAATTGCTATATTTCCAAGTTGTTAAGCATGCTTGGTTTGGCTAACTATCTGACCTTCTATTAGGAGTATGTTATATTGTTGAATTGGTGTTTAGTTAACTGCTTGGTTCATTTGTTGTGGCTTGGTTCACATGTTGTGGTGTTTAGTTAACTGCTTGGTTCAATTCTGCAATGCACTGTTCAATTGTTGTGGCCGCATTCTATTATTGTATACCATGTGAGGAATAAATCGAATTTGGCTGTACTAAATACATGAGAAACAAATACAATTGCTATATTTCCATGTTGTTAAGCATGCTTGGTTTGGCTAACTATCTGACCTTCTATTAGGAGTATGTTATATTTTTGCAATGTGGTGCTGAGTTAACGTTTGGTTCATTTGTTGTGGTGTTTAGTTAACTGCTTGGTTCAATTTTGCAATGCGATGTTCAATTGCTGTGGCTGCATGCTGTTATTGTATACCATGTGAGGAATAAATTGAATTGGGCTGCACTTAATACATGAGAAACATATAAAAGTGCTATATTTCCTAGTTCTTAATCATGCTTGGTTTGGATAAACGGGTTTTCCATGTGGCTTGAATTAATATGATTAATCTGCAATGTGCTTATTTATCATCAACATATTTTACTGATAGCATGTGAACCCTTACTTAACCTGATTGCTAACTACCTTATATGTGTTGCAGGGAAACAATGGGAAGCACTGAGGTTTACAAGATGGTACTAACTATTATACCTTGCCTTTTTGTATTCCTTTGCCCCATTTCCAATATAGAGAAGATATTTATGCACATCCTTGTTTTCAGGCTTCACTGATGATTACCTCTCAAACTACCTCTGTGGTCAGGAGGCGAGGAAATTTTTCATACAACACCCACGGTTCAATATTGAAGTATTCCTGAAGAGGTCGAAGGATGGACAGTCAATCATCCAGAGGCACTGGCCTAAAGTTGGAAAGACCTTCAACATGAATGAAGGCTCAATATTTGCATTCCACTTCAGCAGGTTTCCAGATGAGATGCATCTCTCTATGTACCGTCTATGATGCTAATTTCAAAAGGTTCTAGATGTTGCATGTGAAACTTGCTGCTGGTGCAGTTGTGTAATGGGGTAGCTGAGTGCTGAAGCTATATCATGTTGTACTCCAATGTATTTCAATTATGAAATCTTGCTTCCTTAATATGGAAATGGAATATATTATGTGCTTAATATGAATGTAAATTAGATTAGTAAATGGATTATTAATAATAGGGCAATTAGCCCGCTACTTGGCCAATTAGCTTGCTTATTGGGTTTTCCTATTGCAAACGGTTAATGAGAAAACACCATGGGCGATGACCTCAGGCAACGAACACAGTTTTTGGGAATAAACCGTGTTGGATCAATGAACAATCACATATGACATTCTTTTTAAAACTGTTTGCGTTACGCCACCTTGCGCAAACGTTTTCCTTGTAGTGATTGTGTGGGATGTATATACGAATAGAAATGTTTAGCGGGGACTGACTGTGTGGGATGTACTTGCGACCGGAAATAATTTCATCATATAATTGTATTTTTTTTAGCACTACTGTACGTATTTCCATATTTGAGCACTTTTCGGTCGCACACGACCTCATTTTTCCTAGCGTGTGTGCCAGGAGGGCATATCCCCAATGGTTTCTGGGTCGTGTGGGAAGGACCCCCCTATCGCCCACACTCACTTGGCGATGGCTCCGAATGCCATCGCGGAAACGGGTAAAAAACCGTTTGTTTAGGACCGACGCGTACCAGTGCTAGTATCTAAAAATGTTGCCATCTCATCAGCGGTGCCAATAGAAAATTATTTGGCACCACTTTAGCAGTTTGTGCAGCCAACTTTGGTCCACACATCTGAGCAGCCAAGCTATAAAATACTAAACATTTATGGCATGAAGGAACTGGGAATCGGAGCCACTAGGTGCTCCGGAGTCCTGGTCCCTGATTTTTTCCCGCTGCATCAGCTCGCCAGTGCAGGGCACCAGTGCGAGATGTAGCAACAGTTGTCTTTACACCGGTTTTGGCATACATAGTGGACAGCCTTAGTGCTATTAGTTCTCTGTTACTAAATTTGTGCATGTACACACATGTCAGTATCAACTGGCTGTCATTCAAACACTGTCACTATGCTATTGCAGTTATATTAACCTTCCTCATAAAATGTTCAATTTGTTACTTATAGTACATGACTAAGCACTTGTAGTGTTGTTATAGTTAATTATAGCTTCTGATGTTTTAGAATTTGGTTGCTGTCTCAGTAGCAATTAATTCATTTGCACATTGATCTTTTTGAGAAGATATGTCATAATTAACTTCTTCTATTTTTCAAAATAAGTATTGGTGATTTTCTGTGTTGCTATAAACCCATTTCCCCTACAATTTTTTGATCTAGTTTTAAATATTATAGGATGAACAGAAGTGTTCTTACTTGGAGTGGGTTGATCAAGAGTGGCCATAGTCTTTGAAGATGTGCCTAGCAAAGCTCAAGAGCATGTATGAGGAAGAGAACAGAGGTAGGCTTAGAGAAAGTGTTGTCAACGCTGAAGAATATTTGAAGATGCGGGATAAAAAGAAGAAGGTGGAGAATGAGCTCAGATTTTCTAAATCAGACTTTGCTAAGATGGTGTTGGCGAAGGAGGAGGCACTTTCCCAGTTGGACAATGCAAAAAGGTTCTTACTGAACTGAAAGCAGAGGTGGATAAGACGTGCCTGGATGATCTCGATTAGGGAAATGTATATATCATTCTAATATTGTTCTTATGAAGTTGAACTAGCTATATGCTGAACTGTGCTATTTTCAAGTAGCTATCGTACTGTGATGTTAAAATATATTGATGTGCCTAATATGAAATTGGCAAATAGTTGTTCGATATGAAATGTGAATTTGTGTAATACAGGAATTATTCACTGTAAACCAATAAACATGCTAAATGGGTCATGGAACTTTGCAAATGGTTGTAGCAGTAAAAGCGCTTGTGCTGGATAGCCCAATGCCACACAGTTTTCCTCATCAAATCGTGGGTGATGTAGTTGATAAAATCAAACTATTAACCAAGGCAAAGCGGGTGATAGTTACACCTTTCACACATGAGCCTATACATAAAACTATGTGGGATGTACATACGAACAGAAACATTTTCCCTGGATTGACTGTGTGGGATGTACATAAGAACGGAAATGTATTCCTTGGATTGACTGTGTGTGATATACATACGAACGGAAATGTTATTCTGGAATTCACCCTGTGGGATGTACATACAAATGGAAAAAATTGGGTTTCGATCCCTGGCCCAATCGCACACGAGCTCATTTTGCCCCAGCATGTGTGCCAGGAGGGCCTATCCCCGATGGTTTCTGGGTCGTGTGGGAAGGACCCCCCTATCGCCCACACTCACTTGATGACGGTTCTAAATGCCATCGCGAAAAGGGGTTAAAAACCGTTTGTATAGCACCGACGCGTACCAGTGGCACTTTCAATATCTATGCAAATAGGGATGATCGATTTTAGTGGAACTGCAGAAAAAGTCCAAATGGTTCAACATTACGAGCATGTTTTCTTCCAAACCTTTATATTCAATTGGGGGCACTATGAGTTGTTCATTATGAAGGTACATGGTTTTCTACTATCTTGCTACACTTTTTGTACTATCATTAGATATTAATATTAGTTGTTTGCATGTGAATTTATTCGCAGGGTGGACCTACATTGGAGGTACAGGACATGATTCAATGATTGGATGCTCAATTTCAGTTGTATCGATTTCACCTCTTCCATCACTACGAACATGGATATCCTTGGTCTGATGAAGAATAGGTGCTATATTTCTGCTTTGTACCAGCAAATCAATTCAGTACGAAATTGTCCAGGGCAAAACATGACAGTATCAAATTGTCAAGTGCAAAACAAGACAAATGCTAAGAGGAAGAGACATGTTTAAACCAAAAATACAAGGTGGGGTATATGTTTACCAGCTGCTTGATGTTTGTGCAAACAGATGTCTACCTGTTGCTATTTGGCAAACAAACAAAGTGACTGCAATTTTGGTGGAACTGCACAAGAGAATAGTATAGTTACTGCATGCAGTGCCATTTGAAAATAGACACAGAAAGATTGGATAGTCACTTCATGGACTGCACAAAATTAGTATTGTACTATTTATTTGCCAATACTAGGTGCTTCATTGCTTTTGTCTGATTATACAATGGGCATCATTTTGCCTAAGTTAAAGTTTGTATTCGAAAATAGTCTTGTCGTGTGATCGAGAGAACACCAAATCATATTGCAGTGGATGTTCCTCCATCAAGTGTGGTTCATTCTCATGGTTTCAGCTATTGGTGAAACCACTTATGTTTGCAAGAGGAATTACAGACTTCACAAAAAATGTGTCTTTCACTCTGTACTGAATGTTGGCCTAGAGAAGCATCCATGTTAGTAGGCAGAACACATGCTTTTTCTAGATCTTTGCTTTTTGAGCTACCTATTTGTATATGATCTGTGAATCATTGAGATGCATTAATATGTTGATCATATGTATGGGAATCGTACTAGTTGGTTATGAATTTGGGCTACTAATGTGAACGTATTACAATGCTAGCCTGTGAGTCTCGTGTGAACATTTCGAATGGATCAGCTCTTACTACAGTGCATAGCATGATCCTTATTTCTGTGTTCTAGGTGTTTACAAGTTACTAACAGTTCCTTATTTCTGTTTGCTCAGTGTTTACAAGTTACTGATTGATCACTTGCTAACCTACTAATTAATGCGCTCCTGGCAGTTTTAGTTGCGATGCAAGATTCGAAGTGGCAGTTTTTTGAATAAAAATGCCTACCTCTGAAGAAACTGACATGTTGTTATGAAGAAAATGCCATGCGAATATGAAGAAACTGCTAGCAAAAACGTTCGCAAATGCCTTATCTCCTAGCGAACGTTCATCCGCTATTGCGATCCTACACATACACTATCCGTCCAACTCGATCCTACTCGAATAACCAGCGGATCACGCATGTACCTCATCTGGATAAATCGAGTGCACTCGTTTGACCGTCATGCTGACGTGCGACCCAATAGGGACAGGGCGCACCACTGATGGGACAGCACAGTCATAATTTCAGTTTTTCTAGTTTTCCACGGCAAGCTGGCGCACTAAGCCAGGCCTTCTTATGCCTTGAATTCCGATGACCGCAATGACCGTCGCGTTTCCTGCGACACGCTGGTTCACCTACCTTCTGCCCATAATTACTGTTTCTCAGCGTTCTCCGATGGCACCATCACCCAACTCGCCCTATCCTCATAAGCCCCAACTAGCGCGGCGTCGGTCACCACGTCCGTCATGCCCCTGCCCGTCCGCAATAGGGGACACCGGAGGCGGTACCACCGGAACTAGTGTTCTGTTTTTCACTGGAAGGCAGATGGAGAGAGGAGGCATTCTATCGGTGTTTAGATGGCAATGCGGAGTATGAGGACTTGTCGGAGCGCGACTGCCTGGCAAAGGAGCAGCGTACCACCAATTTGCGCCGCCAGCGAGGCAGGGAGCAGCAGCGCACCGACGCTCTGAGTCGCAAGCAGAGCGCCCGCAACTAGGTGCACTACATGGAGGCCGGCGCCCGACAAATAGCCCTAGAGGTTGTCGGGCATGCATGCGTTCGCGACGCTGAATTTTACTACCAGCTCGTCAAGTGGGTTCCCTGCTTAGAAGCCTAAGCTTTGGTGGACCACACCGGCATGGAAAGGGCAAACGCGCGCTAGCAACGCGCCCTATCGCACCTCTGGCAAGTCCGTGTCGAGCTGGAAGACCTCGGTGCTGGCGTTTAGCATGTACCACAGGTTGCGACCGGCATCGTCTAGTTAGCTAAGAGTAAGTTAGTACTTGTACACTACTAGAGTATTAGTGGGACTAGATAGTTAATTTGGCTATGATGGTTGTCAACATGGAAGTTCAATACTCTATATCTAGACCAGACCTGTTACTTTGCTCTGAATGTTGAACTTTCCATTTGAACATATGGAATGGGCTGTTATTTTTTTAAATGGGTTGTATTTGTCTGCCACGGGTTTTAGAGGCTGACTTGTGGGCCTACTTGGTTGATGCGTACACAATCAGGAGATGATTGTACGTGGAGAGGACGATATCAGGGACCCACCAAGGTCATGGCAGTACTCAAGCACGTGCCTCGTTATTTCAAGCCTAAAAAAATGGTTCCTCCTAATGGATTTCTGACATCTAGGTCCCATGCCATTGTCAACATAGTCAATAAATGAGAGAATTGCACAATAAGCGGCTGACACCATGGACCCACCAGCTCGCCCAGTTATTTTTGTTTTTGACACGGAAGCAGGGTGTCAATTGCGTTGTGCGGGGCACTCTGGACTGTCTAGCTAGCCTTTTCTTTTATGTTTACCACAAGAGCAGCCTAGTAGTTTTTTTATTTCTACAAATTGCTAGCCCAGTCTTTTTGTGCTTTTGCAGAATACCCAACCGAGGCCTACTTGCTTTGTCAGCCCTGCTAGGCTGCAAATCTTTCAAGACAAGGAGAGCTTCATTCGGCTTTCCCAGAAAATGGGCTATCAGTAATGAGAAATGGGCTGTACATTTTTGAAACACATCAAACCAGCAATTAGTTTCAATTTTTTTTCATTTCAAGGTTTTAAATTCCATTGATTTTTGTGCATGGATAATTTGTTGGATTTTATATTGATATAAATTTATTTTAAAATTAGTTTGAACGTGACTCGAAATTTCGGGATTAAAAACAGTTCGGACCGCACCGAAATATGCAAAATTTCATATAATTTTTTAACCGTGGCCACAATATGGGCTGTAATGCTAACAAAAAGAATATGGGCTCCCAAAAAACCTTACGAATGATAAAATGGGCTGTAAATTATTAGAAATAATGGCAGATGGGTTGTATGCTGTTTTCCACAGATTTGAGGCTGACTTGTGCGCCTACTATAGGTTGACGCATATGCTTTCATAAAAAAAGGATGACACACACGCAACGCCGTGTCAACTTAGTCAACACACGGGAGCAGTGACTGTTGGATGTCCATCCAACGGCCGTCGTGCTTCTTCAATCTCTGCTCTTCCTGCTCCAGCCTCTCAAACAAGCGCCGACGAGACTGCCTGATTCCTCCTCCCATGGACGGCTGTGCTGCCGCGCAGGCCTGACCGCCTCACCCTACTGCCGTCCCTGGCCTAGCCATCCCTCTACTCACCCACACCTACTGTTATTCTCCAGCGATGGTAGACGAACCAGTAAACCCTCGTACTCCCCTCCGCGAGGGAAACAACTGCTGGGTCTTCCCTTGCTCCGTGTCGTTCCCTTCCTAGGCCTTGCCATCGTCCACCGCCCTAGTGCTCTCAGCGCGGCGTGGTCAACATGGTCACCGAGCGACATCCATTGGAAGAGGACTGTATGTGGAGAGGCTGACAGCTGGGTCCATGGCCGCACGCAAGGAAATGCCTCCTTATTACCCGCAAAATAATGATTCGTCCACTTCATACCTGGGACCCAGCGGAAGAGCCTCTGTATTTCACGAAAAAATGTTCCCCCCGCTGACCGCTCGGACTCACCAGTTATATCTTCGCACGCAAGGAAGTGCCTCCTTATTATGCACAAAATAATGAATACTCCCCTTGTCGGTTAATATCCGACGTATCTCGTAGTAGGGGTCCTAAGCTAGGCGTCTTGGAGCGATTGTAACATGGACACATATTTTACCCAGGTTCGGGCCCTCTTGATGGAGGTAAAACCCTACATCCTCCTTTTGATTATATTCATATGGGGATAGTACAAAGTACATGTGTCTACCACGAGATGGTAATAATGAATATTAGATGTCCTATTGACTAGCCTGGCCTCGGTTTATATAACACACTAGAGGCCTAGGGTTTAGGAGAGTCCTCGTCTTGTGTGCCAAGTCTTGTGGAGTCTTCCTTGTATGCGGCAGGGGCTGTCCGAACTCGCCCAATAGTGAACCGCCATGGGGGTCGTCGGCCCGGTCCAGCTGGTCGGGAGATGACGTGGTGAGTACCCCCTAGTCCAGGACACCATCAGTAGCCCCCTGAACCGGTCTTCAAGTTGGGGACGCTCCTCGATTCTTCCGAACTGTTCTTCATATTCGGTCGTCGGTCTTGAAAACTAGTTCAACAAATCGTCTCATCTTTGATCTTGAGGATCGTTGAAGTGAATCCAAAGAGTTTACACGTTGCGTACCCGAGGAGCCCTTTAAGTCATCGGCCTTTATCAATTCCTTGTTATTTTAATGCCAAAACTCTGCTTTGAAGTGTTTGTCATGCGGAAGTGTCCTCTTGCATCCGAGCTCCAACGCAGGGCTACATTCGAGGTACATTTTGCAACCGAGCACCAATGCCAGACCGCTTCCGAGCTCCAACACCGGAATGTATTCGAACTCCAGCACCGAACTATATCTGAGCTCCAACACCGGACTATGTCCAGGCTCCAATGTCGGACTGTATGCGAGCTCCAACGCCGGACTATATCCGAGGTGTCACAGATCACCTTGGTTCAAAAAAATTGAAGGAGTTTAGCCGTGCTTATTACCTGAAATGCCCTCTACAGAGCCAGCCACTTGCATCCGAGCTATATCCCGAAATGCTTTCGAGGTGGTTCAGCACCTTGGTCATGGGCTGATTGTTTGCGGATTTTATTTCTGATGCGTGTAAATTTATTTGCTGTCAATATGTATAACTAGTAGCTCTCAAGGTGTGTGTCAGTCTAAAACCCAGATGCACCTAAAGGAAAACATGAAACTGCTGATTCTAGTAGCCCCTGAGACTCAGGTCGATTAGCAAAATCGGCCGGAGGATCAACTCCTAGCTCCACAGCATACATAGGAATAAAAACGCAGTGTAATATATTAGAGGTAATAGTGACCGGTGGACGGGTCCCCTGAAAGAGGGTCATGAGAAGTCGCCATGATATATTAGCTTGATGTCGGATAAGCCTCAGATGGTACTTATTGTTGTCCGGAGATGTGCTTGTCCATAGTTCAGTCATGCCAAACACTGAGCACTTTGAATTTTCTGCATTGAATAGGCAATGCAGTAGCCGCCGAGCCACTGGTCGGGTGGCAACACCAGATCAGGGGATCGATGTGCCCCTTTAATATTTATAAATAATGAGCATGAAGCCTAGTAGCCCCCGAGCCTTAATGTGGGCACGGGTTGCCGAATTAAGGATCGATGTCTGTTTGACAAAAAAATGCATAATTAACTTCTCGAAAAGAGAACAAAGATCTCTTAAAGGAGCTAGAGCTAGCGAAAGCTGGGGTCGGCAAGGTCGGCCCCAAGGGGTTTAAAAGATGGGTTACAGTAAATGGATTGTACTCACAATTTTTATTTGTAATGATTCTATGTATCCAAGTACTTTACATCATTAGTGCTCAGATCTGCATTGTACAAAACTTTGTTGACCAACCATCGGCTTCCACCTCCTCAGCCAGTAGCCGAGAATTGTTTGTCCTACTTTATAAAGCCTTTATGAGGGAAAAGATTTTCGACAAAAAAGGCAATCTGGAAATACAATTTTATAAACAAATGTACGCGGAGAGATATGTTATGTTGCTTTTTAATGTAAGAAACATCTTCCAAAGAAAATAGTCCCGCTATTAGTTCCTTTCTTTGGGTCGTCATGCTTATCATGATCATGAAACCTCACCTCCGATCAATGTGGGTGGAAAATATTGAGGATTCAGGTCGGGGAAAGTTCCCGAACTCTATGTTATTAATGAACCAAAATTTTCACTTCCATCGTTGCCGACCAATGTGATCCTTTAAGATTGCTAGCTTTCTGCTTCACCCAGTCTGAGGTACTAACTCGGATGACCCGGTAGTAACAATCACAGAGGTGCTCCCTTTACCGCCTAGCCGAACAATCGGAAACGTAGGGGTAAGCACAAGAGCGAGGCAACCCAGATTGGCCAAAATCTTAAGTCAAATTGATGCATACTTATGGCTTTATAATGATAATTACGGAAGGCAGCGCTCGTATAATGAATACAAACGCTGATGATATATGTTTATTTTGACCCCGTTGCGACCGTTTATCATTTAAAAGTGGCCCATCGTTGGCTTCTACCCCTTTGTAGATGCTACGTAGGGTGCTTCCACAATAACAAAACAACCCATAGCCGATGTCTCGTTGCCTGAAGGCAGTTGTGTTAGCGGAAACGAGGCAATTAGATATGCGGGCTTTATAACTTTCACTTAATCATAGGAGCTAATAATCGAGGTCAAGCCGTAAACACTTCGGCTAATTTTATGAACGGACCGTCATTTAACACGGGGTGACCTTTGTCGATCTTATAGTTTAATAAAGTCAGCGGATCACTGACCAGTTTACGCTTATTGTGATAGTCAGTTTTCGGCTTTCTCCACTAAGGCGCTTAACCATGTGAGCCCGAAGCACAATCGTAGTGGTTCTCCCTTTGCACACCTAGCCGAACAAAGCAGAACATAGGAGGCAAGCATAGGAGCCGAGAAACCCAACTATTGACCAAAGACACAATTCCAAACCGATGCATATATAGCAATATCCGAGAATGTTTTTGTCGAATCTCTAAAGGTGTCCGGCGTTGCACTAAGAGACTTATGCTGGAAACACACAAATAGTTCAATAGTGCCATAGGCTTGGAAGACCAAAAAACTTCAGCAAAAACTTGACGTCTGAACTAGATCAAGTGTTCGGTGCCAATCCAAAAATTGGTCTTAGAAAAAAATTGTGCTTCTATCGTACTTGAACACGACACATCCTATCTTAAGACTTAAAGTGGGTAAGCCTATGACTTCAACCTCCTATCCCGAAGGCGGAGTATTTCTCATTAGGCCAGTTTAGCAAAGTAAACTCTAGCGGCTTTGAGAGAGAAATTAGGCTCCCCGGCTATTGCCCACACACTCTTGTCGAAAAAAGGAGTGATAGAAAAAGACTTTGCAATGACTAAGAAGGAAATACACTTATTACAAAACAGCTCACATAAATTTAAGAGCTCCCAAGTGACTTGGGTAAAAGAATTTTATGTATAATGATTGTATGTACCGAAGTACTTATATCATATATGTGTTCACCCGAACTTTAAATGCGTCTTAACCGACCGTCGGCTTCTCCCTCTTCAGTCAAGGGCCGAAAAGTGTTATGTACTCCACCTGTTGAGAATATCGATGGTGTTTTTGATAACCAGGCAATCAGGCCATAAGGCTGTAACAGACAAAGCGCGCTCAGGGAACTTATGCTATATTACTGACGAAGTGTAAGAAGCATCTTCAAAGAAAATAGTACCCCCACCGATACCTTTCTTCGGTTTCTCATTGTTACTATGAGACTTGTGCAACAGATTTTTTGTACTCATGAGTTCCGTTGTGTGCCGACCATGATTGAAAACAATAAGAGCGCTAGCTTTCGGCTTCACCCAGTCTGAGGTCCGAGCTCGGATGACCCGAGCATGACAATCGCAGAGGTACTCCCTTTACTCCCTAGCCGAACAATCGGGAACGTAGGGGTAAACACAGGAGCAAGGCAACCCAGATTGCGGAACACTTAAGTCCACATGGTGCATATTCTGGCGTAATACACGAACAAGGAACGAAGCCATACAAGTATAATCATATGCAAGAGGAAAGGCTTCATAAAGGAAGCCCCCAAGTAAATGGGGTATTTGGATTTCTGTGTCACAAACAAAGTTTTGACAAGGAAGTTTTTCACAAACAACTTTTTGCCAAAAAATTATAATGCTTTGTCGAACCGAACAAAATTTAAAACTGAAAGTTTTTTAGCATGAAAGCGACTTAGCTGGTTAATGTGCTCGATGTTAATGACGCAGACCGAGATTGCGGCGGGACAAGGTCCTAGCCCCCAAGCCGGTCCCGAGATGGCCAAGCGAGGAGGTTAGACATTCCGAAGTGGTGACACAGCACGGTCAATGTGGCGAGGTGAAACCCCCAGTCCGGCCGAGGCATGATGATGACGTCGCACGCCGAGGTGAATGCATGACACAGCCGAAGTCGTTAACATAGGGACGTGCGCCGAGGAGACGCCACAACTTGATCGATGCAGGAAGGACGACGATGTCGGCCCATAGAGTTGACTGCGTGACGCAATCGAGTTGATTACCTGCACAATTAATAATTAAAAATGCATAATTAATGTGTGCGAAGTGAATAATATGGTGAATATGGCACGAGCGCCAAGGTCGACTCGATCGCGTACGGCATTGTGGCGCGGCAATGTCCACACAGGTCGACCGACTTAGATGACGGCAAGAGGTTGGCAGACCGACGCCCTGTTGATAAAATTTCTCTACAAAAATAATGTAGTGCGAAACAACATAAAATATTCCATGTGTAATAATTTTACGTTCTAAACGAATAGTTCAGGAAAAATAAAACCTGAAATTATTCTGCGTGGTTATAGCAGTTGGAGACTGATGGATCAATAACTCCTGTACGGCAGCCCAATCAATTAGGTGTGGGAACACTTCGGTACATGTGTCCAGAGGATAGTTTCCACGGGGACCAATGCTTGATGCCCTCACAAGTGGGAAGACCATAGCATCATGCCAGACCTCGGCCGATCTTGGGTCATGCTGGGATGATGGAGCAAGTAGACCTAAAACGTCATATACTTGTGCTGCCCCAAAATATTTCTACAAAAAACAATGCCCTGCGCACAAAAATAAAAAAATAAAAAGAAATATTCTTCGATGGAGCACGTAGGAGAGATATTTTCAGAGGGGTATCACCTGAGTTGGGTTTATGCAAGGAACAGCCCTCAACTATTTACCAGCCATCGGTAAGTGTTCCCAAGTACTAGTACTAATTTTGGTAGTACAGCCATCTTCACGTCCACATGAGTGAGCCCATGCAATTTATGATGCCTTGATATTCCTTGCGTGCTTAGATGTCAACGATTGCCAGGTCTCTGCGTGGTCCTCAGGTTCTGCCGCCTCCGGACTTTCCGTAATCAGATCCAACCATCCTGTCCGAATAGTCATCAAACGCTACGCGCGATCACTGTCATCCGAATCCCGCTGATCCGATCTAGCACAACTCTGCGGATAAAATTGCACGAACAAGTAATAATTCAAAAAGGAATTGACGTGAATGTGGTGAGGTCGGTTTGACGACACGATGAGTCAATGTGGTGACCCTGCGACATAATTCGAATCATCTGGGAGGCGGGGCTGCGGATGTGGCGTCCGCCGGACTATGGAGGAAGCCGGCTAATGGCTGGCCAGAAACTGGACGGAGCACCACACTAATCCAATAAGCGGACCAAATTATACCCGGATAAAAAATCTACATAGAGAAACACATGCAAACCAGCAGAAAAATATCCGATGCACATTTTATATATACAGTACAAGTAGCTAGAAAGATAAAACCTGGAGCGAGACGTTGAAATCCAAGGTAAAAAGCCAGGTCTAGTTCCCTGTAGGAAGACCAATCAGTCCTTAAAAGACGTGCTGACCAATTAGTATTTTTTTTGAGTGGAATCCTTAACGTGGGCTTCCTGATGGAGTTGTAGTACTAGTAGTCTTCATGTATTTTCAGCTCTCCAAGGAGTAGTGCTCCACGTGCCAGCCCAGATCGAACTTGGCAGGCTTGGACCGATCGAACATTACTGCATGCCCACTGCCCGAACGAGGCAATTTGTGCTTTACGGGTTCTTCGAGACAGGGGACTGCACATGGCTTCAGGCCAGTGCATCTTGATTCAGTTCGGACGTCGCCCCCGCACGGTCCTCAGCCATGCAGGCGTTTTGATGCTCGGCGGCGGCCGACTCATAGATTCTCTTGATTCGATCTAAGATTGTAATTGACATCGGGGAAACCTGCGAAATAAAATAGCATCCAAGAACAATAATTCTCGAAGCAATTAATTTGATGGAACAGATTTAACTGAAAAAATATCGCCCGATTGCCCCATCGACCCATGACGATCACCCAGCAGGCTCTCAATGAAAGCATCAATGTTGCTTCAATATCTGACGTATCTCGTAGTAGGGGTCCTAAGCTAGGCGTCTTGGAGCAATGAGAACATGGACATGGATTTTACCCAGGTTCGGGCCCTCTTGATGGAGGTAAAACCCTACGTCCTGCTTTTGATTGTATTCATATGGGATAGTACAAAGTACATGTGTCTACCACAAGATGGTAATAATGAATATTAGATGTCCTATTGACTAGCCTGGCCTCGTTTTATATAACACACTAGAGGCCTAGGGTTTAGGAGAGTCCTTGTCTTGTGCGCCAAAGTCTTGTGGAGTGTTCCTTGTATGCGGTAGGGGTTGTCCAAACTGGCCCAATAGTGAGCTGCCATGGGGGTCCTCGGCCCGATCCAGCTGGTCTTGAGATGATGTGGTGAGTACCCCCTAGTCCAGGACACCATCACCCCCTGCTAGTTGGGACCCACCATAGTGGGAGGCTGATTTCTAGGCCTACTGACGCGGACGGATGGCTATGTCAACTTGGTGAATATGAACGATTCAAGCTCCAGTGACCATACGATGTCCATCCAATTGCCATAGTGCTTCTTCAACCTCTGGTCTTCTTGCTCTAGCCGCCAAAACCAGCGCTGGTCATGCCGCCTACTCCTGCCTCTCGTGGCCGGCTCTACTGCCGCGCAGGCCTAACCGCCCCACCCTACTCCAACCTATGGCTAGGCCATCCCTCTGCTTACCCATAACCCCTGTTATTCTGCGGCGACGGCAGCCTCACACCGCAGCCGAACCAGTCAACCCACGTACTCATTTTCGCGTGGGCATCCATTACCGCGTCTTCCCTGGCTTCATGTCATCCCCTTCCTAGGCCTCGTCGTCGTCCACCGCTTTGGTGCTCTCGGCACGGCGTGGTCAAAGTGGTCCAAGAACGACTTCCATCAGAAGAGTACTGTACATGGAGAGGCTGACCGCTGGGTCCATGGCTGCAGCAAGGAAGTGCCTCCTTATTACGTGCAAAATAATGATTCCTCCACCTGATAGCAGGGACCCACCAGACAGGCCACCGTATTTCATGAAAAAACATGTCCCCCCTGACTGCTGGGACCCACCAGCTACATCTTCACGTGCAAGGAAGTGCATCCATATTACGGGCAAAAAAATGATTCTCCCTGTGACAGTTGGGACCCACCAGCTATATCTTCGCATGCAAGGAAGTGCCTCCTTATCCTCCCTGACAGTCGGGACCCACCTGGTCGCCGCGTACGTAGCATTGTCATTCTAGTCATGAACGTGTACCTACATACTGGTCGATCGGTCTGTCTGCAGGCTGCAGTGATGAACCGTGGCCGAGTAAGGAAGGGCATGTGTCGTAGTAGAGACACAGACGAGCATGTCACGCAGTCCCGTCAATATTGTGTGCACGTACATACAACCAGGGTGCAAGAAAGTAAATACGGCCACGTACGTACATACGGGCGGGGTCTCAAACGCCTACTCGTGCATTCGTACGGCCAAGGCTCATGTACATGGAGAGGCAACGATGTCGTCCTGTTCATCGGCAGCCAACCGACTAGGTCGGAATGGAGAAACTGCTTCGTCGTGTTCATCGGGAGGCAACGAAATGTGTTATGTTCATCAGGAGCCAACTGTCTTGGACGAAACAGCCGAAACGAGGCATGGCGTACTGGAGAACGAAGGAAACGGCCTTGTGTTCGACCGCGTATGGTCGAAATGGGATCCTGTTCACCGGGAGGTGTCTGGTGTACCGTAAAACGGAGGAAACGGGCTTCTCTTAGACGTCCTACGGTTGAAACGGGGTCCTGTTGATCGGGAGGGGTGAGGCGTACCGCAAAACGGAGGAAACAGACTTCTCTTCGACCTCCTACGGTCCAAACGGGGTCTTATTCATCGGGAGGGGTGTGGCGTACCGCAAAACGGGACTCCACGGGCTACTGTTCATCCACCGTCTACTACCTCGCTCCAGCCTCCACGGGCTATTGTTCATCTACCGTCAACCTCCTCCAGCCTCCACCCGCGACTGTTCATCCACAACATCTCCCTCCTGCCTACACCAGCTACTGTTCAGCCACGGGCTCTTGTTCATCCAGCCTCCACCGCTCCTCCACCGACTACTGTTCAACCAGCCCTCTCCACGGGGTCCTGTGCAACCACCCCTCCACGGGCTACTGTTCATCCAGCCCTCCACCGGCTACTATTCAACCAGCCCTCCACCGACTGCTGTTCATCCAGCCCTCCACAGTGTCCTGTTCATCCACCCCCAACCGGCTCGATCAGGGTCCTGTTCATCCAACCCCTGTCGGGAACTGTTCATCCAGCCCCCAACAACACTCACTATTCATCAAGAGACAGCAGGTTCAATCAGCTTCAGTTAGCAGCAGTAGCGAAGGAATCGCTCGATCGGGTTTAGTTAACAGCCAGGGATCAATCGATCGCTCGGGTTCAGTAACGCGTAGCCTGCAGTGCAATCGCTCAGGTTTAGTTAGAGCCCAATGCCTCCCACCCACACGCGTACGTGTACGAGAGAAACCACCATCGCTCGGTCCCGACCACCCACAATAACTGGGAACTCCCCAATATTTTCCTCGCCCTCGCTTCTACCACAGTTTTGTCCGTCATGGACGGCCCAAAAATGTCATGCAGCTGCGTCTCCGTCTCGCCCAGGATGAAAAGCCTATTTTCTGTCATGATTTTTTGTCATTGAAGTACGAGCAGACCACACCTATGATGATACCGGGTTTTGTCACAATTATAATCATAGAAGTGTCATAAGCATGATAGAAAAAACTTGTTTGGCCCAACATGTCGCGGATGTGTCTTTTTTTGTAGTGGTAGCTACTAATTACGGACCCGTAGGTGTACAATGAACTACTCATGCATCATCGAAGAAGCACCAATGACGATGATGAACCCCTCCGTGATGGTGTCTAGATTGGATCTGGTGGTTCTGGAACTTGCGGCGGCTGGAATTGATTTTTGTCGACTCCCCTAGGGTTTCTGGAGCAAGGAGGTATTTATAGAGCGAAGAGGCGGTGCGGGAGGCCACCGAGGTGGGAACAACCCACCTGGGCACGCTTGGGGGCCCCTGGTGGGTTGTGCCCCCCTCGGGGCACCCCAGGTGCTTCTTTGGCCCATCTGGTGTCTTCTGGTCCAAAAAAATCCATAAAAAGTTTCGTTGCATTTGGACTCCGTTTGATATTGATTTTCTGCGATGTAAAAAAACAAGCAGAAAACAACAACTGGCACTTGGCACTGGCGTTAGTCCCAAAAAATGATACAAAATGATTTTAAAACATCCAACAATGATAATATAACAGCATGGAACAATAAAAAATTATAGATACGTTGGAGACGTATCAGAGATCCACCCGAAACACTTTTTCCGCCACCACAAGTGATACATCTCCAACGTATCTATAATTTCTAATTGTTCCATGATATTATATTATCTTTTTTGGATGTTTATGCATTAATATGCTATTTTATATTATTTTTAGGACTAACTTAGTAACCTAGAGCACCGTCCCAGTTTCTGTTCTTTCCTTGTTTTTGAGTTTCGTAGAAAAGGAATATCAAACGGAGTCCAAACGGAATAAATTTTTTTGATGATTTTTCTTGGACCTGAAGACACACGTAGGACTTAGAAACCAAGTCAGAAGAGTCCCGAGGCGACGGCAAGGGTACAGGGCGCCCCCTACCTTGTGGGACCCTCGGAGCTCCTCTAACCCTATTCTTCGGCCTATAAATTCCCAAATATTACCAAACCACTACAGGTATCCACCAAAGTACTTTTCCGCCGCCGTAACCTTCTATTACCATGAGATCCCATCTTGGGGCCTTTTCCGGCATCCTGCAGAAGGTGGATTCAATCACAGAGGGCTTCTACATCAACCCGATTGCCCTTCCGATGAAACGTGAGTAGTTTACCAGACCTACGGGTCCATACCTACTAGCTTGATGGCTCCTTCTGTCTCTTTGTTTCACATACCATGTTCTCCTCGATGTTCTTGGAGATCTATCCGATGCAATCTTATTTTGCGGTATGTTTATCAAGATCGATGAATTGTGGATTTATGATCAGCTTATCTATGAATATCATTTGAATCTTCTCTGGATTTTTATAGACACGTATTGCATTGTTGCCATCAAGGGTAAAAAGATGGGGTTTTCATCCTATTGCTTGAGTTTATCCCTCTACATCATGTCATCTTACTTAAGGCATTACTCTGTTCTTTGTGAACTTAATACTCTAGACGCATGCTGGATATCGGTCGATGTGTGGAGTAATAGTAGGAGATGCAGGCAGGAGTCGGTCTACTTGACACCGACGTGATGCCTATATTCATAATCATTGCCTTGGATATTGTCATAACTTTGTGCTTTTCTATCAATTGCTCGACAGTAATTTGTTTACCCACCATATTATTTTCATTCAAGAAAGAAGCCTCTAGAGAAACCTATGCCCCTAGGTCTATTTTCCTTCATATATTTTTAGATCTATATACCAAAAATACCTTGCTGCAATTTATTTACTTTTACCTTTTAGTAATCTTTTATATCTATCTCTATCTGATCTCACCTTTGCAACTGAACGTGAAGGGATTGACAACCCTTTTCGCATTGGGTGTAAGTGTTCGATTTTTTGTGTAGGTGCATATATTCGGGACTTGTGTGTTTCTCCTACTGGATTATTACATTGGTTCTTAACTGAAGGAAATTCTTATATCTACTTTGCTGCATCACCCTTTCTTCTTCAAGGGAAAAACCAACGCAAGCTCAAGAAGTAGCAGGAAGAATTTCTGGCGCCGTTGCTGGGGAGATCTACGTGAAGCCAACTAAGTACCCATCATAAACTCTTATCTATTGCACTACATTATTTTCCATTTGCCTCTCATTTTCCTCTCCCCCACTTCTAAAATGTTTTTAGAAAAATACAAAAAGATTTGCCTTTTTCTTCGCCCTTCTTTCTTTCATCTTTTCATTTTCTTTTTGTTTGATGATGTGTTAGATTCCTTACTCTGTCATGATGTCTCAACAAAATACAAAGTTGTGTGACTTTTCCATGTGGCACCCCAGCTCAAAGGAACCGGAACACCCCGTATTCCAGCCCAGAGATGAAGTCTTCTGGAATACGACACTGCTGCTCTAATCATACAATGGCACATGTCATCCACATAAGCTGCAAAATGTTGATCCTAGAACTCCAAGCAACATCATGGCAATAGCAAGATCAAATATTACGCCGAGAAATGACATGAACAAGTCATATGTAGCTAATGCAAATTTTAAGCAAGTTTAAATAAGTAAACCATGTCATTGCATTGCAATCATGCAAATGGAGGGTGTAGCTTTCCTGGGGGGTGGACTCACCAGGAAGAAGTGCGAGAAGCTCGCGGAAGGAATCACAGAAAACAGTTCTCTCCCGGAGGAGCTGATTAAGTGCAAGGGCAAAATGGTCATTTTCAGAATGTTGTCACATGGTCAATATGATACCATTGGAAAGGGCTCGAGGAGACGAAGAAGTGGGCTTTGGAATCACCTGAATCGGAGTTGTGAGCAAAACAATACGGCGGATTGAATGTCAGGGACTGTTCTATAAAACAAATATTCGCAGACAGGTCCCTATGTGGTTAGACAGAAAGCGCCTTCTGGGATAACTACGTTTTCATTAGAAGAAAACGTAATCTTATCCAAAACAAAAACAAAATGTGCTTTCAGACAACTCAAGCCGTAATCCAATGGATTATGCCTCCACTTATCCGGCGTGGCAAAGGCGGGGCCGATTTACTGAGTCGCTGATGGGCAGGTCCCACCACTGGCTTCTCTCTCCTCATGCTCCTCCTTCTTCTTCCCCTGATGCCCCACGCAGAGCAGAGGAGGGCCGCCAGCACCGGCACTTGCTTCGGTGACTCGGGCCACCTCCAGCGGAGCTCTGACCACCGGAGTGTTCAGGACGGAGAGGCGCACCCGTCCATCCACCATTCGCATGCCAGGGAGCATCAGACAGGGCAGGATCATGGCCACGGCAGATGGAGCTTCGGCCGGAAGTGGGTGCATGCCGCTAGGCCACCTGGGGAGGAGGAGAGGTGCTGGTGTGGCTCCGGGGTGGTGGTGGAGGTGTTTGGTGGTGGTGGAAAGGAGGGAGGAGTGCGGGACCGCCGGAATTGGAGTGGGAAGAGGCGGCGGCCATGGCGGCCAACCGCGGAGAGGAGGAGCTCCGGGGCTCAAGCAGATAGCTAGGGAGGGGTAGGGGAGTGAGGCGGAGAGCGTGGGGTGGTCGGGAGGCCTAGGGGTCGCTTATATAGGCGAGGGGAAAGAGGTCGAGCCCGGATACCGCCATGGACGCACGGGCGGCTCCGGCGATGGATGGTTGCGTCATGGGAGCGAGGGAGGGGACGGGGGAGGGAAGAGGGAAGGTTCACAAGCAGGGCCAGGCCAAGGGCACGGGAAGGAAGAAGATGGGTGACAAACAGAGCTGGTCGGAGCACTGTTTGCCCATGGGCGCATGGCGCCTAGCGTCGGCGAAGAAGCTGTCGGACGGGAGCGAGAGAACTAGCAGAGGAGAGGGGCCTGAAGCAAAAACGACGCTATAGCCACGACCACAGCGAGCAGAGCACGCGCACAGGAAAAGTCCAACGTGGTCACCACGCGACATGTCACGGGGAGGACAGGAGGGCCTGGCAAACCTTGTTTGGCCTGAAGTCCTTGCTCCCCAAGGCAGCCCCGAAGTGAAATATCTAGATAAGAAGCCAAGGAGAGATGTGAGGCTTCGAGGAAAGTTTGTTGTAGCAAACTTGGCTTCACACTTGTGATCAGAAGAGAAGAGCTAAGGGCCAAATATGATGTCTGGGGTGTTTAGGCTAAGAAGGACTATGATCCTGTGCAATTAGAGAGGAAATGGACCAATATAAAACATGGCTGCTTTGTAACAGCAGATTTGGTCCAGAAAAGGGATTTGGATGATGCACTCACATGAAGTAGTGTAACATCCCAAATTTTCAATTTGGAATGTTATACAAAGGTCATTCATGCATATCATATTTTATCGCATTTCTTTTCACGAATCCTCGAAATTCTAAGCAAGTCAAGGACCCACAGAGAGACTTCGGAATTTCGTTATTTTCATATTTGAGTTTTCTCGAATTTTGAAAAAGAGGATCATTTGGTTTTAATTATTTTTCCTCTCCGAAAATATTTCTAATTAAAATATATGAGAGGAGATAATATGACTTCTTCAAAATAAATGAAATATTAGAGGAAAAATATTAAAATCTAATAAGTTATTTTATTTGGATTTTATTGCAATTTTATTTGAATTAGGAAAATATGCATTTTTCAAACTTGCATTAGGGTCCCAAATAAATGTTCACTTTGTCCGCAATATTATTAGAGGACTGTGAAAATTTATTTCAAGATTTTTGGACTCCGTTTAGTATTTCTTTTATTTGTTTTTCCGCGTCAGGATTTATTTTGAAAAAAAGTCACTCACCTACCGTCCCATGCCCGAGCCGGAGACCTCCGGCCAGGGGCTTTATAAGCCGCAGCCAGCGACCCCCGAGGCCCAAACCCTAGCCGCTCGCGCCGCCGCCCGCGCCGCCGCCGCCTCGCACCGCCGCCCCGCCGCCCGCCGTCGCCGGATCCGCAGCCACGTCGGAACTCGCCGAGCCGCCGCCATTGACCGGTCGATTTTCTTCAGTTGACCCCAGGTTTTTTTTCTGAAAAACCCTAGGTCGTTTTTTTGTTCTAGATCGGTTTGTTTGGTTTTTCTTCGGTTTAGTTAAATAGCGGACGTTCGTTCGTACGTTCATTTTAATGAACGCTGTTCGTCAGTTAGCCGCAGGCAGCGAACGTTCGTTCATTAGCCTGTTCGTCTCGTTTTATTTTCTAGGGTTTTTCCATTATTATTTTTTATCGCGATTCCTGCCCTAATATTCGTTTTAGTTTATCTTTTCGCTCGTTTATCCAAATCGGGTGAAACAAGCGCCTAGATCTTCCTCTCGAAGCCCTCTTTCTGTTTAACCAACTTGAACAAGATTTTGGTACTGTAAAATTTGACTTTAGTCCATATTAGTAAATTGGATTTTGTTTCTTTCGTAGTTTGAGTTTCGTTGCTCCGTTTGATTTGATTCTTTTTGCAAACCGGAGTTCTTCAGTTGAACTTTATGGTTAGTACTTCTTATTTGAGTTTTACCCGTGCATCTTTGCTTGATTTCTTATGTATTCAATTGTTTGTTTGTGATAGAATACCCGGAGTTCGACGCGTTCTACTACGAGTCCTTAGGATTTGCAGATCGTCGGCAAGGCAAGTAACACATTGATCATACCCCTTTATTTACCCAGTTTTATGCATTAGTTTCAACCCTCACACATTGCATGAGTAGGATCTCTTAACATGTGGGTTTGGGAAGTAGTTGATGAGGTAGAACCTATTGCCCTGTTTATTATCAAACCCTTGGGAGTTACTACTACGTTATGCTTAATGCCATTGAAAGTGCTAGTGATCGACTAGAGGGGGGGTGAATAGGCGATTTTTATGAAAGTCTTCAAAACATGGAAGTTTCAAAGACAAACAATAGAAATAAACCTATTACTATGCAGCAGAAGGCAGACTACACTAGGCAAACCATAGTCAAGTATTCAATGAAGTGAAAGCACAATGACTAATAGTAGCTAGGCAGTAAGGATCAGGTAGGAAGATATTGTGAAGCCAATCAGAACAAGCAGTCACTTAGTGAAGACAAAAGATAATGCAATCATACAATGTTATTCTTCACCCTCCTCTATTTTACCATCAATGCACCGTAATTTTATGTTCCGTAAGATTTGTCTTATTTCCGACGCAAAAAGGGACCGTAAGAAAATATATAATCACCATAAAAAATATTTTATGTTATGTAAAATTACAAACATAAAAACATAGTCTAAAATACACATCAACTGCAAATTTTCTTGTCTTATGACCTATAATTTTATTTTCTTATGTCAAATTTTACGTAGTGAATCAATAGGAATGTAACTATTTGAATTCGAAATGTAATTTAATTATGAAGTGATCATAAGATTACCTCGGATGAAGAATAACTTATTCTGCACCCTGGGTGATGAATAGTAACACTATATATATATGAGAAAGACAATCACATCAACATAGTGAAGATAATCATGAAGACAAGTTGAAATGAAGACAAACAAAATGTGAAGACATAGCAAATGTAACGCCATGAGTGAAACACTTCAAACAGAAAAATTTGGTGGTGGCGTTACCCACCGTATAGGAAGTATTAGACCTAGACACGGCACGCAATTATCGTGGCGCTCCGAAGTCAAATTCCACATTAATGTATTCACACTTAGAATGTAAGTCTTCATTGATTGAAGATATACTTTACTTCGTGTGTTGCACATCTAAGTCATCAATATGCATAAGTGTTAGGATGTGTGCCTGATCACAGGACATTTGAGGATTCCAAGATATTCAGCTCACACCGTAACATGCAAAACCTCTTCTCATCCAAGGGCTTGGTGAAGATATCTGCCAATTGCTCTTCAGTGTTGACGTGTATGATATTAATATCTTCCTTCACAACATGATCTCTGAGAAAGTGATGACGAATTTCAATGTGCTTTGTCTTCGAGTGCTGAACTGGGTTGTTGGCAATCTTGATGGCGCTTTCGTTGTCGCAGTAGAGTGGCACTTGCTTCAGATGAATGCCATAATCTTTGAGTGTTTGCTTCATCCATAGAAGCTGAGCGCAGCAAGATCCAGCAGCAATGTATTCAGATTCAGCAGTGGAGAGAGATACACAGTTCTGCTTCTTTGAAGACCAACATACAAGTGATCGTCCCAGAAAATGACATGTGCCTGATGTAGACTTGCGATCCACCTTGTCACCATCATAATCAGCATCCGAGAATCCAACCAGATCAAACTCTGAGCCCTTTGGATACCATAATCCTAATGTTGGGGTGTGAGACAAATATCGAAGAATTCGCTTCACAGCTAAGTGATGCGATTCCTTTGGTGCCGCTTGGAATCGAGCACACATGCAAACACTAAGCATAATATTTGGCCTAGATGCACATAGATAAAGTAAAGAACCAATCATGGAGCGGTATGCCTTTTGATCGAACTCTTTACCATTGTCGTCGGGACCCAAATGATGTTTGACTGGCATTGGAGTCGTGAAGCCTTTGCAGTCTTGCATCCCAAATTTCTTCAGGCAATCTTTGAGGTACTTCTCTTGAGATATGAAGATGCCATTGCGTTGCTAACGTATTTGAAGACCAAGGAAGAACTTCAGCTCACCCATCATGGACATCTGATATTGCTCTTGCATCATATATCCAAACTCATCTGTGTATTTCTGATTGGTGCAGGCGAAGATAATGTCATCCACATATATTTGGCACACGAACAGTTCACCATCCTATGTCTTCGTGAAGAGAGTGGGGTCGAGGGAACCAGGTTTGAAGCCTTTGCTCTTCAGGAAGTATTTGAGTGTGTCATACCAAGCCCGAGGGGCTTGTTTGAGGCCATACAGTGCCTTGTTGAGCTTGTACACCATGTCAGGATGTTTTGGATCTTCAAAGCCAGGCGATTGTGCAACATATACTTCTTCGTCAATCTTGCCATTGAGAAAAGCGCTCTTCACATCCATTTGATACAGAAGAATGTTATGATGATTTGCATAGGCCAGCAGTATGTGTATGGCTTCAAGTCTAGCCACAGGAGAAAATGTTTCATCAAAGTCAATCCCTTCAACTTGAGTGTACCCTTGAGCAACGAGACGAGCTTTGTTTCTGACTACTTGACCATGCTCATCTTGCTTGTTGCGATATATCCATTTGGTGCCTATTATATTGTGCTTGCGAGGATTAGGGCGCTTAACCAGTTCCCATACATTATTCAGCTCAAACTATTGAAGCTCTTCTTGCATAGCTTGAATCCATTCAGGTTCCATGAAGGCTTCTTCAACTTTCTTGGGTTCAGATATTGAGACGAATGCGAAGTTCCCATAGAAATTTGCTAGCTGTGTTGCCCTTGAATGAGTGAGTGGACCTGGTGCATTGATGCTATCAATTATTCTCTCAATCTATACTTCATTTGCAACACGAGGATTTATAGGACGAAGATTTTGCTCTTGTTGATCATTGTCATCGTTAGAAGGATTGTCTTCAGGCTGAGCATTGTCTTTAGTTTGATCAGGTGCGGAGATGATAAGTTCCTCTTCAGGATGAGATTCAGATGGTATGATTTCTCCAGTTCCCATAAGTTTGATTGATTCACTAGATGGAACTTCATCTAGCACATTTGGCAGGTGCTCTCTTTGTGAGCCGTTAGTCTCATCGAACCGCACATCCACTGTTTCAACCACTTTATAGTGAAAAAGGTGGAAGACTCTGTAGGAGTGCGAATCCTTTCCATATCCAAGCATAAAACCCTCATGTGCTTTTGGTGCAAATTTTGAAGTGTGATGTGGATCCTTGATCCAGCACCTGGCGCCAAATACTCTGAAGTAACTGACATTTGGCTTCTTGCCAGTAAGGAGCTCATAGGATGTCTTGTTCAGAAGCTTGTGAAGATAAACATGGTTGATGATATGGCATGCAGTATCAATGGCTTCAGGCCAGAATTTTCTTGGAGTCTTGTATTCATCAAGCATCATCCGGGCCATCTCAATAAGTGTTCTGTTCTTGCGTTCGACGATGCCGTTCTGTTGTGGCGTGTACGGAGCTGAGAATTCATGTGTGATGCCCAAACTATCAAGATAAGTATCTAGGCCAGTGTTCTTGAATTCAGTGCCATTGTCACTTCTGATGTTCTTTATCTTGGCACCATAGTTGTTCATTGCTCGATTGGCGAAGCGTCTGAAGACATCCTGCACTTCAGTCTTGTAGAGGATTATATGCACCCAAGTATATCTTGAATAATCATCAACAATGACAAAGCCATAGAGACAAGCAGTAGTAGTAAGATTTGAGTAATGAGTGGGACCGAAAAGATCCATGTGGAGCAGTTCGAAGGGTTGAGTCGTTGTCATGATTGTCTTCGAGGGATGCTTGGCCCTCGTCATCTTGCCTGCTTCACAGGCACCGCATAAGTGATCCTTCTTGAACTTGACGCCCTCGATGCCTATTACATGCTTCTTCCTTGCAAGGGTGTGGAGGTTCCTCATGCCAGCATGCCCTAGCCTCCGATGCTAGAGCCAGCATTCAGAAGCTTTTGCTAGAAGACATACGGCAAGTTATGGTCCTGCTGAGAAATCTACCACGTACAAATCATCTTTCCGATACCCTTCAAACACTAGACTTGTCAGATTCCATTAGAACAAGACAACAATATTTTCCAAATATCACAATCATGTTTAAATCGCAAAGCATTGAGACAGACATTAAGTTGAAACCAAGGGATTCAACAAGCATGACTTTATCCATGTGTTGATCCTTTGAGATTGCAACTCTACCTAGACCCAATACCTTGCTTTTACCAGTGTCAGCAAATGTGATGTGACTTTTGCCAGATGGACGTAAGGTTGAGTCCATGAGAAGACTTCGCTTTCCAGTCATGTGATTAGTACACCCACTATCAATAATCCATTCTGAAGCAGCTGGTGTCATACCCTACAGTGCAGTTAGGGGGATAGGCTTCACGAAGAGAATTGTGAAGCAAAAACATTTGACGAGCCAGTGGATTATGAAAGCTTAGATCGAGATTAGAACTGATAGGGCAAGTAGCAAGCGACTCAGGAACAAAGTACATAATAAGACCATTTGGGCATTTGATCTTGCGCCCTACAAGATGTTTAAGGTCCCCAGCAATAGCTTCAAACGATTTTGGTTTTCGGCTGGAGACCTTTCCCTGCAAAAGAGAGTTAAGCTTTCTTAGCCACCCACATCTTCAAGGGTGGCTTCAAAGCAATGAGTCTAAGTGCAGCATCTGAGAACTTTGGCTTTGGAGCCCTAGAAAAAAGTCTTGCAGGTGGACAATAGTACTCATAAGGATAAGCAGAATAGTTTTTGGTCTTATGAACATGGCTGTTTGATGAAACACGCTCATATTCATAGGCTTGAGTAAGGTTTCCCTGCAAAACATTTGCGTTAGTGCGACTCAGGTGAGTCCTCTGTCTGTATGAAGCCTTTGTGCCATATGAAGCTTGTGGTCTGGGGTTTGTCTTCTTCACTTGTGGTGTCATGATGACATCCACAGGAAGATTCTCCAAACATCTTTTCGGCACCCAGACTTTCTTCATAGGCGGCCCATTTCTGCAGTTAGTACCAATATACCTGGCAAACACTTCACCATTCTGATTCTTAAACAGTTTATAGTTTGCATCAAAGGATTCATGAATAACAATGGGATTAGCACAAGTGAAGCCAGATAGGGTGGATGGATCCGCTGAAGGTTCCTTTGCAGCAACCCATGTGGTTTTGGGGTACTACTCAGGTTTCCAGCAAGAGCCATCAGCATTCATTTTCCTTTCGAACCCAACACCCTCTTTCCTAGGGTTTTGGTTTAGGATCTGCCTTTTGAGGACATCACATAGTGTCTGATGCCCTTTGAGACTTTTGTACATCCCTGTTTCAAGCAATGTCTTCAACCTAGCATTCTCATCAGCAATAGCAGTGGTATCCTCAACAGAGGGGTTAGTTACCACATCAACAGTTGAAGATATTGCAATAGTAGCAGCAGTAGAACAACCAGCAACGGAAGTAGCATTGTCACGCTCGATGCATTTAAGACATGGTGGTTCAAATCCTTCCTGAGCTGAACTGATCTGTTCGGCGCGAAGTGACTCGTTTTCCTTTTGAAGATCTTCATGAGCCGCTCTCAATTTCTCAAGATCTTGCTTCCTTTGAAGATAATCATAGGAAAGTTTTTCATGAGTTGTTGAGAGCGTTTCATGAAGACTTTCAAGTTCCTCATACTTAACGTGAAGATTTTTTATGTCTTCAATTAAGGATTGAGATCGAGTCATTTCAGCGTCTAACAGATCACCACTTTTGTCTAACAGTTTTTGAATATGTTCCATGGCTTTCTGTTGTTCAGTTGCAATTTTAGCAAGTGTTTTGTAGCTGGGTTTGGAACCACAATCAGAGTCATCTTCACTAGATGTTTGATAGTGAGTAGTGCGTGTGTTTACCTTTGCACCGTGTGCCATGAAGCAGTAGATAGGAGCGGAGTAGTCCTTGTCATTTGCGTCGGTGTCGATGATGGAGTCATTGTCTTCAGTGTTGAAGATGGACTTGGCAACGTATGCTGTAGCCAGACTCGCAACGCCAGAATCGGACTCCTCCTCAGCTCCACCTCCGCCTCCTCAGAAGCGGACTCCTCTTCTGAATCCATTTCCTTGCCAACAAACGCACGTGCCTTGCCAGATGAGCTCTTCTTGTGTGATGAAGACTTTGAGGAAGACTTGGAAGAAGACTTTGAGTATTTCTTCTTCTTCTTGTCGTCAGAGTCATACTCCTTGCTCTTCTTCTTCTTCTTGTTCTCATTGTCCCACTTCGGACACTCAGAGATGTAGTGGCCAGGTTTCTTGCACTTGTGGCATGTTCTCTTCTTGTAGTCATGAGCAGAAGCTTCATCATTCCTTGAGCTTGATCGTGAAGACTTTCTGAAGCCTTTCTTCCTGGTGAATTTTTGGAACTTCTTCACAAGCATAGCAAGCTCCTGTACAATGTCTTCAGGATCATCGGAACTGCTGTCAGATTCTTCTTCAGATGAGGAGACAGCTTTTGCCTTCAAGGAACGAGTTCGCCCATAGTTGGGACCGTAGATGTCTCATTTCTCAGAAAGCTGAAAATCGTGTGTGTTGAGCCTCTCAAGTATGTCAGACGGATCGAGTGTCTTGAAGTCAGGACGTTCTTGAATCATTAGGGCTAGGGTGTCAAACGAGCTATCAAGTGATCTCAGGAGTGTCTTGATGACTTCATGCTTGGTGATCTCAGTGGCATCGAGAGCTTGAAGCTCATTTGTGATGTCAGTGAGTCGATCAAACGTGAGCTGGACATTCTCATTGTCATTTCTCTTGAAGCGGTTGAAGAGGTTGCGAAGGACACTGATTCTCTGATCTCTCTGGGTTGAGACGCCTTCATTGACCTTGGAGAGCCAGTCCCAGACTAGCTTAGATGTTTCCAAAGCACTCACGCGGCCATACTGTCCTTTGGTCAGATGACCACAGATGATGTTCTTGGCAGTGGAGTCCAGTTAAACGAACTTCTTGACATCAGTAGCGGTGACACCTTCACCAACCTTGGGAATGCCCTTCTTGACGACATACCATAGGTCGACATCAATGGCTTCAAGATGCATGCGCATCTTATTCTTCCAGTAGGGATATTCAGTTCCATCGAAGACGGGGCATGCAGCGGAGACTTTAATTATCCCTGCAGTCGACATAGCTAAAACTCCAGGTGGTTAAACCGAATCACACAGAACAAGGGAGTACCTTGCTCTAATACCAATTGAAAGTGCTAGTGATCGACTAGAGGGGGGTGAATAGGTGATTTTTATGAAAGTCTTCAAAACATGGAAGTTTTGAAGACAAATGATAGAAATAAACCTATTACCATGCAGCGGAAGGTAGAAAACACTAGGCAAACCATAGTCAAGTATTCAATGAAGTGAAAGCACAATGATTAATAGCAGCTAGGCAGTAAGGATCAGGTAGGAAGATATTGTGAAGCCAATCAGAACAAGCAGTCTGTCAGGACCCCGATTCCAAGTCACATCGATCTAGCCGGTAACACCTCATATCACTTTGCGGCCTCACGCACGGTATTCCCACGGGTGTCGCCTTACCATGGCCCGGGACTGTTTGCGCCTTTTGGCTCACGTATATGATAGTGTCGCTAGCATCCATACGACAGAGAACCCGGGCCGACATGGCTAATCGTGAACCCAAAGCGGCACTAACCTATGGGGACAGGCATACATGAATCAACTTCGAGCATGTCGGTCAGCAGCGTGTGAATCCGGGCTGTAGCACTGGGCTAACAGCACTCCGGTAACCCGGGCTGTAGCAGGCTAGGCAGGACTTCGGATGTCACCACGTGACATTTCCCCGAAGGGATAGACACAGGAACGAAGTGAAACACATGCCGGCCAGTCAAGTGTCCTGAGCAATAGTGCTGGGCTAGCAGGACTCCGGTGAACCGGGCTGTAGCGGATTACTATGGCTCAAGGAAGCACTAGACTACATTTCCCCATAAGAGAGGCTGCCAAGGATAAACAACTACATTTGTCGGATCCCACACATACCAAGCATTTCAATCATACACACAATATGCTCGATACGTGTAAATACAACATGGCATCACAACATAACTCTACGACTCAAAGTACTTATTCATTAGGCTCCGAGGAGCGAGATATTACAAGCATGGGTCTCATGACCCAACATTCAGAGCATACAAGTCAAAACACATGCGGAAGCTTAACATGTCTGAGTACAGACATCTACAAATGGAAAAGGCTGAGAAGCCTGACTATCTACCAGATCCTGCTGAGGGCACAAGATCGTAGCTGAGGAATCAAGCTAAATGTCGAAGTCCACACGGAACTACTAGCGAGACTGACGTCTCTCTGCAAAACATAAAAATAGGCAAACGTGAGTACAAATGTACCCAGCAAGACTTACATCAGAACTATCTACATATGCATCGGTATCAATAAAGGGGGTGGTGGAGTTTAACTGCAGCAAGCCAGCTTTGACTCAGTGGCTAACCTGAACTACGACTACAAGCAACTCTTTTGAGGTGGCGCACACGAGTCCACATATTCACCAATCAATACACTACTATGGATCCGCTCTGGTCTACCTACGAGAACGCCATCCATAGCACTCACGCTTATCTTGTGCATTTTAGAGTATCCACTTTCACTTGTCTATGAACTGTTATAGGCAACCCAGAAGTCCATTACCGCGGACACGGCTATTCGAATAGATGATGTTAACCCTGCAGGGGTGTACTTCTTCACACACGCTCTCACCACTTACCACCGTTTACATGACATGTACTCGGCAACCTTCAAGCGGAAGCCCAACGAGGGTGTCGGCCACGGCCTACCTAAACACTCAAGTCTCTAGTCCAAGTTTATCGCCTATCCAGGTTCCATCCGCAGGGAGTCCGGCCGAGGTTTCCACATACGGCCCCGAACGATGTGTACATGGTTCCGAGACACCAAACGGGCGCCCGGCATGCCCGGCCATGGTGTATCTACCGCATCATAGCCCACCCCTAGGGTCAGCACTACGCACGGCCGCCAACACATATCCTATAAACACCAGGAACTAGTTGCAACTCCTGGACAGAGGACAAGGGTGATTAAGAAGCCGAGAGGGTCCATTGGTTTCGGGCCCAATGCGTGGTAGTAACTGTTTCATGGATCACAAACACAGAACTCAGTTCCTAAGAACGGTTTCAATGAGACAACCCACCATGTACTCCTACATGGCCTCTCACCGCTACCTTTACCAAATCGTGTTCACACACTTAGCTCACACACTGTAGGACATGTTTACACACCTCCGGTTCATCCCCGATGAACCAGACCTGACACAACTCTATGCAATAGCAGGCATGACAAACAAGCATGAATGAGTAGGCACATCAGGGCTCAAATAACTCCTACTCATACTAGTGGGTTTCATCTATTTTACTGTGGCAATGACAGGTCATGCATAGGATAAGGGGCTCAACTACCGCAGCAAGTAACAGTTGAATCGTTGTTGGCCTAATCTAGTAAAAGAGAGCAGGAGCAAGAGAGTGGGATTGTATCAGAATGAACAAAGGGGTTTTGCTTGCCTGGCACTTCTGAAGATAGTATAGTTCTTCATCGGTGTCAACGATCACAGCGTCGGTACAACGTCTATCAAGAGGGGACAACCACCAGCAACAGAGAAAGAACACAATCAATGCAATGCACAATATGATGCATGATCATGACATGTCAATATGCTGTGTTTTGAGCTAATGCAACTAGCAACATGTTAAATGGAGTTGGTTTGAACCCTAGGTTCAAATTAAAACTCCATATGTGAGATTTTAAATTCCATTTATGTGAATTGGCCTAAACAGCAGCCATAAGTTTTTCTAACATGCATGAAAATGCCATAAACAGATTCCTTGAATTTTTTTTGATAATTTTTCATATATAAATTATTTCATTTGGAGTTACGGTTTAATTTCTATGATTTTTTTGAAGTTTAAGTCATTTTCTGGAATTTCCTGAATTGTTTTAAAACAGAAATTAATTACTGCGTCAGCATGACATCGTCATGACATCAGCAGGTCAACGGGGCATGGTCCAGGTCAAACCTGACCAGTGGGACCCACTGGTCAGTGACCCAGAACAGGCTAGTGACACAGACAGGTGGGGTCCGGTCAACAGGTGACGTGGCCAGGTCAAACTGACCTGTGGGGCCCTTGTGGTTAGCTAAAACTAAACAGAAACTAAACCAGGTTAATTAGAGAGTGGGGCCCATCCGTCAGTGAGCTAGGGGTTAGTTTAGTGGGGTCATTAGTGGCTAATGACAATGCCACGTTGGCTTCGCCGGAGTTCCGCCGGCGGCGACCAAAACACGGCGGAGGGCTTCGGGATTTCACTACGGGGGCCGGTTTGGCGCGCGGGAAGCATCTACGGGGAGCTAGCAGGGTGGCGCATCCAACGATGGAGGCGGTCGGAGCTGGGGTGGCCTGCAGAGGCACCGACGACGAGCGAGGCGGCGGCCGGAGCTCGGGTTGATGCAGGCGCGGGGCTGCAGGGTATGGCGAGGCCAGCTAAGGAGATCTACGGCCTGAGTGGAGCGGCACGGCAACGCCATGCCCGGCATCCATGGCGGATCGCGGTGCTCGGTACAGTGGCTAGCATGGCTACGGCAAGCGACAAGCCACGGGGACAGGGGAAAACGACGGAGGAGCTCACTGGGAGGTCGAAGCGCAGCTTAGTGGGCTTGGGGACGTCCTCGATGGCGCGAATCGACCGGCGGTGATCCACGGGTCCGAGGAGGAAGAAGAGCTCGGGGTCATCGTCACGGAGCTCCTGGCGGCGCCTGGATTGGTGCAGAGGACGCGGGGGTCGAGGCGGAACTCATGGCATAGCTGGATGGGCGTGGGGAGGTCGATGGCAGCGGCGAACGGCGGCGGTGCGTCCATGGAGGCTTCGGCCATGGTGGGGAACGGGCGAGGGGGAGAGCGAGGGAGGGAGAGATCGATCCATACGGGTCTTGGGGGGGCGGCGTGGCACGACGGAAGGCTTAGGGCGCCCCGGGAAGCAGGAGGTGGCCGGGCGCGCGTGCGTGCCGCAGGCACACGTCCTCCTGCCCACTGGCAGGAGGTGGAAGACGACAGGGAGGTGGAGGTGGGCTGGGCTGGCTTTGCCCGGCTGGGCTGCTACAGTGGTGGGCTGCACGGTAAGGTTCCTCTTTTTTTTATTTCCTGTTTTCTATTATTCTGCAACTTTGTGGCTTTATTAAAAATACTTAGATACTTCCAAAATTCACCAAACTGCTCATGGTCACTGTATGGAATAAACCCAACATGAAACATTTCAGTTTGGGATTATTTGGACATTATTTCCTATATAACATAAATAATTCCAACCCAAATATATTATTGATTTAAATCAAAGGCCCAAATAAATTATTTCTGTGACTCCCAAAATATTGGTTTGAATTTCACCTCATGCCAATATTTTCACAGAATAATAGGAACATTTTCTTGGACTCATTTGATGAGATTTAAATGTTGGTTATTTTTAGAGGTTTTCTGAGGCTTGGAAAATTCCTCAATTCAAATTTCAATTGAATTTAAACATGATGCAGCAACCAAACTAGTCCAAGGCCAGGGTAAAGCTAGGGATGTGACACAGTCACTCAGTGAAGACAGAAGATAATGCAATCATACAATGACTTCACAAGGACCAACAGTAAGTAAAGGGATGGGAAGGATGAAACCAGTGACTCGTTGAAGACAATGATTTGTTGGACCAGTTCCAGTTGTTGTGACAACTGTACGTCTGGTGAGGGAGGCTGAGATTCAACTTAGAAGACCTCGTCTTCACCTTATTCCCCTTGAGCTAAGGACACCCAGTCCTTGCCCAATCACTCTGGTAAGTCTTCAAGGTAGACTTCCAAACCTTCACAGACTTCGTTCACCGGTGATCCACAATGACTCTTGGATTCTCAGAACGCGACGCCTAACCGGATGGAGGATTCACAGTCCTCAAGTGTAATAAGTCTTCAGATCACACAGACAGGAAGACTTAAGTGATGCCTAACACTCTTTGGCTCTGGGTGTTTAGGGCTTTATCCTCGCAAGGAATTATCTCTCAAAGGCTTCGAGGTGGGTTGCTCTCAAACGACAAAAGCCGTACTCTAACTCTGAGCAGCCGACCGTTTATGGTTGTAGGGGGTGGGCTATTTATAGCCACTAGGCAACCCGACCTGATTTCTCCGAAATGACCCTCGGTCAGTAAGGAACTGGCACGTGTTCCAATGATCAGATTTCAAACACACACGGCAACTTTACTTGGGCTACAAGCAAAGCTGACTTATCCAACTCTGGACAAGATTTGCTCTCATAGTCTTCACTCGAAGACATAGGATTTTGGTTAAGCATCACTTCAGTCATTCTGACTGGTTCTCTTGGACCCCACTTAATAGTATGGTGGTTCCTATGACTCAACAAAGAAAAACACAGAACGACGAAGCTGCTAAGTCATCGCGCTCCATAGTCTTCATGCGATGTCTTCTCCTGTCATAGTCTTCAATGTGAATGTCTTCACATACCACCTTTGACTTCAATGTCTTCATACATTTTTAGGGGTCATCTCTGGTAGGAAAACCGAATCAATGAGGGGCTTCTACCTGTGTTATCCTGCAATTCTCACAAACACATTAGTCCCTCAACTAGGTTTGTCGTTAATACTCCAAAACCAACTAGGTGTGGCACTAGATGCACTTACGGCCATGCTATGCTCATAGACGTGGATTGGGTTTGTGAGTATCAATGACGGATGTGAGATTGTTAATTAATGGTTCAACTTAAGGTGGGAACTTTAATACAGATCTAGGTGGATTGCTTGTGGGCACCTGGGGTTATACCAGTGTTGTCCTAGGAGATCCCGAGGTTATACTATGCGATCCTCCTATGGTCCACCACCCAGGCTCAAAGGGATCGTAAGATTATTCATGATAGAAACTTATGTGTGCAGCCACAAGCTATTATGGGCTCTAGCCTAGTGGAGTAAGTTGCATGACCTCTTCCAGTGGTAGACTAGCAAATGTAGGGGATGTAGGTTGGTACGGTCTACCCGGGGTTAGAGTTATGTTTCTGAAACACTGTGTCTCGGTCATCCGTTTCTCAAACACCATGTACGAGAAAATCCAAAGGAGGAGATCGAGTCTTGTGGGGAAAAGTGTGCAAACCTCTGCAGAGTGTACAAACTAATCATGGCTAGCCGTGTCCCCGGTTATGGACATCTTGAGTATCTGGTTCTTGGATTATCATATGGATCTCATCACTTTAAATTAATTTGTTGGGTTGATAATTACCTTTAATTGGGATTGAGATGGGGGTACCATTGTCAATGTTGTTACAACTACCATGATAGTTAAATAAAATATATTCCTTTATTGTAAGGAAAAAATTGGCTTTTCGCAAAAACATTGTAACCATAGAGCCTCCACCAGCCATATATGCATGTAGTGATAGCATTTATTTGTTCATTGCTCTACTGTGTTACATTGCCAGCATATTCCATGTGCTAACTTGTTTTTGGGCTGCAACGTATCATGTTGCAGACTTTTCAGACGATGAGTAAGGTGCCAAAGGTCGGTTGTCGTGCACTCAACTATGCCATTGGAGTTGATGGACTTGCTTTATCTTCCAAGTCTTCCGTTGTTATCGTATTTAGATGGCCTTAAGCCATATTTATTGTAATAAGTTCTCTTTTGAGACATTCGATGTAATAAGTGTGTGATTGCTACTCTGTTATAAATCCTTCAAGTACTGTGTGTGTCAGCATTACCGATCCAGGCATGACACTGACGCACAGAGACTTGACCGTCTGAGGTCGGGTCGCTACAAGATGGTATCAGAGCACACGTTGAATGTAGGACACGACCACTAAGATGAGCCATAGATCACTCTTCTCTACTCATTTCTGACTCCTCTCCATTTTCTACTCTTTAGGATGGTGGACTCAAGGAACAAGTTTACATAGCCGGATGAAGACACCCCATTTGGACGACACTTGAAGGAAGTCACTAGGTACCTGAACATCGGAATACCAAGCTTCACCGGGACCTACACCACAACACTACGAGAAGAGGAATGTTGGATGATCCGAGTTCAAGTTCCATGAAGGACATTCACACCAGTCACTGAGCCCATAGAGTTTTCTTTTGATGCACCAACCTGGAGTCTATGAAAGAGCATGGCAGCCCACATCGCCATGGGACGCATCGGCGAAGTTTACCACAAGGAACTTAAGGACACTATCTACCAGATATGTGGGTGCCGAGGTGAGCAGTGGGAGATGATCAGCACCAGGAAGGACAGGTCCATTGCAGCATTCATCCAGGAGTTAAACCATCACATACGTCGCCAGGAGAACCAGATGTGCGCAAGCATGATAGATTTGAAGAAGGCGATGACCAGGATCACAGAGCTAGAAGAGGAACTCCAGTGTACACGCGACGGTTATGAGGAGGAAATGACGATACTTGTGGAGATGAATGACGACCTGACGAGGAAGCTAGGAGTTTTTATGGGAGACCCCGCACCAGGAGGAGAAGACGACAAACCCAAGGAGATTCATTATGAAGACTACATCATCGTCGACGACACCGACTCCAACCCCGATGATAGTGATGATGTCTATGAAGACAAAGCTGGAGCGGATATCATGGAGTCTTCCACCGATCAAAATTTCTAGTAGACCACCATATGATCAGTAGTGTTCCCCCATGTATATAATATAGTTTGAGCACTGTAACGGTAGTTAGATCGATTGCATGCCTTGCTTGCTTGATTGAGTGATATGATATGGTTGTGCTTGTCTCATGTGCATATGGGTAGTGTTCTCTCCTTAGACCTCATTATATTCTAATATCTTCCCTCTAAACCCATCAGATGCCTCCAAGACGTGATCCCGGATTTGTCTTCCCACCGGAGCTCACTCAGTTGATCTAGTAGCAGAATGCCTTGATGCAGTTGTTAGTTCAGAACCAAGGAAACAACAACAACAACAACAACAACAATAACAACAACCCACCGCCACCACCTCCAGTTGACAACTTAGCCCGTTTTCTGAGGTTACAACCGCCGGTGTTTTATAGTAGCACTGAGCCCATAGTTGCGGATTACTGGCTACACAGGATTGGAAGGGAGTTAACCACTGCCAGTTGCACAGATGCTGAGAAGGTGCGTTTTGACGCACACCAATTGGATGGACCCGCAGCCGCATGGTGGGAAAATTACACAGCCACTTTTCCCATAGCCAATGTCACTTGGGAGCAGTTCCAGCAAGCTTTCCGCACATCCCATGTCTCAACTAGAGCTATGAGCATGAAGAAGCGTGAGTTTCGCAACTTACGCCATGGGAATCATACTGTAGCCCAGTACGTGGAGGAGTTTAGTAAGTTATCTCGTTATGCCCCAGATGATGTGGCCACGGATGCCGCAAAGCAGGAGAAGTTTATGTTGGCAACATTCAACAACTACCAGGAGTTGGTAGATAAGGCTCTTATGATCGAAAGGAAGCATCAACAGATTGAGAGCCGCAAGAGGAATTATGGACAAGGGAAGTACAATAAAGGAGCATCGCAGAAGCCTCGTTTTACCCCGAACTCAGGAGGATAGACCCATAATCATGGAGGCCACACTCACAATGGAGGAAGTTCTGATAACCACAATGGCCTGAAGAATGGGAATGGAGCAAGCAGTAATCAAAACCGCTCTAACCCAGCCACACCCGCCAAGAAGGACCAGAGTCACGTTACCTATTTCAAGTGTGGGAGAATTAGGCACTACGCCAATGATTGTCCAGAGTTGAAGAATGGAAATGGTAATGGAAGCTCAGGGAAGAAGTCCAACTCTTTCAATAGGGGACAAGTGAACCACGTGAACGTGGAGGAGGCTGAAGAGCAGCCAGATGCGGTTATCGGTAAGTTTTTGGTTAAGTCATTTACCACTCTCGTTCTTTTGGATACTGGTGCGTCGCATTCATACATTTCAAGGGGATTTGTGGACAAGTTTAAGTTACCCACCTTAGCCCTTAGGACACCCTTGCTAGTGAGCTCACCAGGTGCAGAGTATATGGCTAGTCGATGGTGCGACCCGATACCCTTAACCATTGGCAGCCATGTTTTCCCCTCAGACCTAATAATTTTGGAATCCGAAGGATTGGATGGGATACTGGGGATGGATTGTTTATCGAAGTATGGAGGAAACATTGATTGCGCTAGTAGGTCAATTCTACTCACCACCCCGGAGGGAAAAAGGATTAAGTATGTATCTGGGCATACTCCTAAGAGTACTCACTTAAATTCTCTCACGCGAGTTGTTTACGAAGAAGTGCCTGTAGTGAAAGATTACTTGGATGTATTTCCAGAGGAGTTACCAGGCATGTTGCCAGATCGTGATATTGAGTTTTGATAGAGCTGTTGCCAGGCACCGGACTGATATCGAAGAGACCATATTGGGTGCCCGCGAATGATCTGGAGGAGATTAAGAAGCAGATCAAGGAGTTATTGGAGAAAGGTTACATTCGACGAAGTTCATCACCATGAGGAGCCCCAGTGCTCTTGGTTGAGAAGAAAGATAAATATCTGAGGATGGTTGTTGATTATCGTGCATTGAATTAAGTGACGATCAAGAACAAGTACCCACTGCCGATGATCAATGATTTGTTTGATCAATTGCAAGGAGCTAAAGTGTTTTCAAATATTGATCTTCGATCAGGATACCACTAGCTGAAGATTCAAGAAAATGATATACCTAAGACAGCTTTCACAACAAGGTATGGGATATATGAGTATACGGTTATGTCATTTGGATTGACTAACGCCCCTGCCTATTTCATGAGTATGATGAACAAGGTGTTCATGGAATTCTTGGATAAGTTTGTTGTGGTGTTTATTGACGATATTCTGGTATACTCGAAGAATGAAGGGGAGCACAAGGAGCATTTGCGTTTAGTTCTCGAGAAGCTCAGGGAACATCAGTTGTATGCCAAGTTCAGCAAGTGTGAATTTTGGTTGAAATAAGTTGGATTCCTTGGACATGTTGTATCAGGAGAACGTATAGCAGTAGACCCCACCAAGGTTAAATCAGTCACTGATTGGTTATCACCCACCTCAGTTGGAGAGATCTGCAGTTTTCTAGGACTCGCGGGATATTATCAGAGATTCATTGAGAATTTCTTTAAGATTGCGAAGCCCATGACGGAGTTGTTGAAGAAGGACACTAAGTCTAAATGGACGGATGAATGTGAGGCAAGTTTTCAGTAGTTGAAGAAATGTTTGACTACAGCCCCAGTGTTGATTCTGCCAGATATACGCAAGGATTTCCATGTGTATTGCGACGCATCTCTCTTAGGACTTGGAGGGGTACTTATGCAAGACGGAAGAGTTGCTTCATATGCCTCACGTCAACTTCTACCACATGAGTTAAATTATGCCACGCATGATTTGGAGTTAGCAGCTATAGTGCATGCACTCAAAACCTGGAGACATTTTCTTATTGGGAACCATATTGACGTGTACACGGATCACAAGAGTTTGAAGTACATTTTCACATAGAAGGAGTTGAATCTCAGGCAAAGGATATGGTTGGAGCTTATAAAGGATTATGATATGAAGTTGCACTATCATCCAAGCAAGGCCAATGTCATAGCAGACGCTTTGAGCCGGAAGAGTTATGCCAATACCTTGGTAACAGGAGGATTGCCAAAGGAGTTAGCAGAAGATCTCAGGGAGCTTCATTTGGAGATTGTTCCTAGAGGTTTTGTTGCAGCAATGGAAGTTCAGTCGACATTGTTGGGAAAGATTCATGAAGCTCAAAAGGGTGATAAGGAAATTGCTGAGATAAAGGAGAGAGTGATCAAAGGAAAAGCCAAAGGTTTTCGTGAGGATGAGCACGACACCTAGTGGTTTGAGGACCGAGTTTATGTGCCCAATAATGCAGAGATCAGGAAGTTGATACTTCACGAAGCTCATGACTCACCATACTCGATACACCCCGGAAAAACCAAGATGTATTTGGATTTGAAGGAACGTTTCTGGTGGACTGGTATGAATAAGGATATTGCCGAGTATGTAGCCGTATGCGATGTATGTCAGAGAGTGAAGGCAGAACATCAGAAGCCAGCAGGATTACTGCATCCTATGTCGTTACCCGCATGGAAGTGGGACAAGCTTGGCATGGATTTTATGACCGGATTACCCAAGACTCGATCGGGATATGATTCTATCTGGGTAGTAGTGGACTGCTTGACCAAAGTAGCTCACTTTATCCTAGTGAAAACCACCTATACAAGTGCGAAGTTGGTCAAGATATATATGACCAGGATTGTATGTCTGCATGGAGTTCCTAGGACCATCGTATCAGATAGGGGAACGCAGTTCACTTCAAAGTTTTGGCATCAGCTGCACCAGACTTTGGGTACCAGGCTAGAGTTCAGTACCGCTTTTCATCCGCAGACAGATAGACAGATCGAGAGAGTCAATCAGATTCTGGAGGACATGTTGAGAGCTTGTGCGCTAGATTATGGATCTAGTTGGGATGACAACTTGCCCTATGCGGAGTTCTCGTACAACAATAGTTACCAGGCCAGTTTGAAGATGGCACCGTTTGAAGCCCTATATGGACGAAGGTGCAGGAGACCGTTAATGTGGGATGAAGTTGGAGACCGTCAGTTGTTTGGACCGGATTTGATTAAGGAGTCTGAAGAGAAGGTTAAGTTGATTCGAGATAGACTGAAGCTAGCTCAGTCCATACAGAAGAGCTATGCAGACTCAAAATGCAAGGAGGTAGTCTATGAAGTCGAATACAGAGCATATCTTCGTGTGTCACCGCTCCGAGGAGTTAAGCGATTTGGAGTCAAGGGAAAGTTAGCCCCGAGATTTGTAGGACCATACCGAGTTTTGGAACGTATGGGAGAGGTAGCCTACAAGTTGGAGTTACCCGAAGGACTGTCAGGAGTACATGATGTGTTTCACGTTTCCTAGTTGAAGAAGTGCCATGCAGAGATGGCCGATGTCCCTCTGAGAGATACTGTGCCCCTGGAAGCAATTTAGTTGGATAGTGATCTGACCTATGAGGAGAAACCAGTCAAGATTCTCGAGTTTGCCAACCGAGTTACTCACAGCAAAGTTATAAATTTTGCAAAGTTCAGTGGAGCCACCACACCGAGGATGAAGCCACCTGGGAAGGAGAGGATGATCTACGCAAAGAACACCCACACCAATTTCCTAGCCAACCCGAATCTCGAGGGCGAGATTCATTTTAAGGGGGGTAGGTTTGTAACATCCCAAATTTTCAATTTGGAATGTTAAACATAGGTCATTCATGCATATCATATTTTATCGCATTTCGCTTCGTGAATCCTCAAAATTCTAAGTAACTCAAGGACCCACAGAGAGAGTTGGGAATTTCGTTATTTTCATATTTGAGTTTTCTCAAATTTTGAAAAAGAGGATCATTTGGTTTTAATTATTTTTCATCTCCGAAAATATTTCTAATTAAAATATATGAGAGGAGATAATATGACTTCTCCAAAATAAATGAAATATTAGAAGAAAAATATGAAAAGCAAATATGTTATTTTATTTGGATTTTATTACAATTTTATTTGAATTAGGAAAAATATGTGTTTTTCAAAATTGCATTAGAGGCCCAAATAATGTTCACTTTGTCTACAATATTATTGGAGGACCGTGAAAATTTATTTCAGGATTTTTGGACTCAGTTTAGTATTTCTTTTATTTGTTTTTCCGCGTTAGGATTGATTTAAAAAAAAGTCACCGACCTACTGGGCCGTGCCCGAGCCGGAGACCTCCGGCCAGGGGCTTTATAAGCCGCAACCCGCGACCCCCGAGGCCCAGCTCGCGCCGCCGCCCGCCAAACCCTAGCCGCTCGCGCGGCGGCTGCCTCGAGCCGCCGCCCTGCCGCCGCCCGCCGTCGTCGGATACGCGGTAGCCTCATCGGAAATTGCCAAGCCACCACCGTTAACCGTTGACCTATCGGTTTTCTTTGGTTGACCCCGGTTTTTTTCACGAAAAACCCTAGATCGGTTTTTTTGTTTTAGATCGGTTTTGTTTGGTTTTTCTTCGATTTAGTTAAATAGCGGACATTCGTCCATACGTTCGTTTTAACGAACGCTGTTCATCAGTTAGCCGCAGACAGCGAACGTTCATTCGTTAGCCTGTTCATCTCGTTTTGTTTTCCAGGGTTTTTCCGCGATTATTTTCGATCGCGATTCCTGCCCTAATCTTCGTTTTAATTTATCTTTTCGCTCGTTTATCCAAATTGGGTGAAACAAGTGCCTAGATCTTCGTCTCAAAGCCCTCTTTCTGTTTAAACAACTTGAACAAGATTTTGGTACTGTAAAATTTGACTTTAGTCCAGATTAGTAAATCGGATCTTGTTTCTTTCGTAGTTTGAGTTTCGTTGCTCCGTTTGATTTACCCGTGCATATTTGCTTTATTACTTATGTATGCTATTATTTGTTTGCGATAGAATACCCGGAGTGCGAAGCGTGCTACTACGAGTCGTTAGGATTTTCATATCGTCAGCAAGGCAAGTAACACATTGATCATACCCCTTTATTTACCCAGTTTTATGCATTAGTTTCAACCCTCACACATTGCATGAGTAGGATCTCTTAACATGTGGGTTTGGGAAGTAGTTGATGAGGTAGAACCTATTGCCCTGTTTATTATCAAACCCTTGGGAGTTACTACTACGTTATGCTTAATGCCATGCTATGCTCATAGACGTGGATTGGGTTTGAGAGTATCCATGACAGATGTGAGATTGTTAATTAATGGTTCAACTTAAGGAGGCAACTTTAATACACATCTGCGTGGATTGCTAGTGGGCACCTGGGGTTATACCAGTGTGGAGAACCCGGGGTTATACCGTGCGATCGTCCTATGGTCCGCCACCCAGGCTCAAAGGGATCGTCAGATTATTCTTGCTAGAAACTTCTGTGTACAGCCACAAGCTATTATGGGCTCTAGCATAGTGGAGTAAGTTGCATGACCTCTTCCAGTGGTAGACTAGCAGATGAAGGGGATGTAAGTTGGTATGGTCTACCCGGGGTTAGAGTTAATGTTTCTGAAAGACTGTGTCTCGGTCATCCATTTCTCAAACACCATGTGGTGCGAGAAAATCCAACGGAGGAGATTGAGTCTTGTGGGGAAAAGTGCGCAAACCTCTACAGAGTGTACAAACTAATCATGGTTAGCCGTGTCCCCGGTTATGGACATCTTGAGTATCTGGTTCTTGGATTATCATATGGATCTCATCACTTTAAATTAATTTGTTGGGTTGATAATTACCTTTAATTGGGATTGAGATGCGGTACCATTCTCAATGTTGTTTCAACTACCATGATAGTTAAATAAAATATATTCCTTTGTTGTAGGGAAAAATTGGCTTTTCGCAAAAACATTGTAACCATAGAGCCTCCACCAGCCATATATACATGTAGTAATAGCATTTATTTGTTCATTGCTCTACTGTGTTACATTGCCAGCATATTCCATGTGCTAACCCGTTTTCGGGCTGCAACATATCATGTTGCAGACTTTTCAGACGACGAGCAAGGTGCCATAGGTCGGTTGTCGTGCACTTAGCTATGTCGTTGGAGTTGATGGACTCGCTTTATCTTCCAAGTCTTCTGTTGTTATCGTATTTAGATGGCCTTAAGACATATTTATTGTAATAAGCTCTCTTTTGAAACATTTGATGTAATAAGTGTGTGATTGCTACTCGTATATAAATTCTTTGAGTATTGTGTGTGTCAGCATTACCGGTCCAGGGATGACACTAAAGAACAGAGACTTGACCGTCTGAGGTCGGGTCACTACAAGTAGTCACTTGAGCTGAAATTTGGCAAGGACTAATGATATGGACATATCAGGATGCTGTACAAAATTCATATCAAATGGACTCTCCAGAATGCTACTTCCTTTATAGATATCCTCTCTGTCGAGAATATTCGAATAATTCTAGCGAGAAAATGGATTGCTCAAATGATCCCAAATTTGGTAGAGAGTAGTGATATTGATAGGAGCATGATCTGGTAATTTCCTAGAATTAATGAAGCAATATAATATATACTTGCTTCACAACCTGGAAATATTGCTAGAAGCAAAGATTTGATCATATGCTCACATAGATGATTGGATGGAGCTTAAAATTGTAGGAGTGTGATGATATGAGCACATTAATGAGTATGCAAAATCTCAAATCATTTGGATACTCCTAGCTAGTACTTCCTTCAAGAGAGCTTCTGTCTGACAGAAACTTTGAAAAATCACCGAGGAAGATTCACTAGGCAAACGGAGATGAATTTTGGCATGAGGCAATGATTTGGATGAAAGAGCATGCTCAAAAAGGTTGGGAGAAATCAAGAAAAGGTATGTGGCAGTTCCTTCAAAGAAGAGCACTATGGACAGAAGTGAAGAAATAATATTGGGGAATTATCTTTGGGTTAGGGAAGGAAAGTTTCAGCATATTTGAGGGATATATGACCCAAACAACTTATGAGAATTATTTGGGAATCTTGGGAGTGACAGAAATATAGGTTGCTTCACAACCTAGGGCAAATAGGGTTAATCCTTTAGTAGAAAAAGTAATATCCCCTACAAAAGAATTTTGAGGTGGAGATAGAATGGAAAATGACATGATCTTGAGAAAGATTTGAGACTGATGAGCCACTTGGATGAAGAGGTAATGAAGATCTACCAGGTTGCAAGGCCACAGAACCACTCCAAAAAGAAAATCAGAGCAAAAACCAAATAAATCAAAAAGAACAGAAAGGGCCAAAAACCCAGGGTGTTACAAACCTTCCCCCTTAAAGAAATCACTTCCTCGAGATGTGGTTGCTCAAGGAACAAGTATGACTTGAGGACACCATTTCCAACTCGGGTATCCATTTCCTTTGTATGTTGTTCCCCCTGATTTTCACATGATCTAATTGCCTCGCTCGGGTAGTTTGCTTCCCAAATCCTAACGGGTATTTCCTCATATACCAAATCCTTTTGCTGATATTGATTCTTTCATATCTGCGGTGATATCCAAAGGATCTGAGCATAAATTTCCCTTTTTTCATGAAAACTTATTACTTCCGCCATGGGGATGGTCAAACAAATACATGTCTTCCGGGTTCAATCAATTGCTGAGAATCATGGCCATTCTCCTGACGAGATCTGACTGCTCATAGGTGGTGCTGACTTATCTTGCTTTGTTTCTTCGACTCGAGCATGAGATATGTACCAAACATTCGACTTCCTTCTAACATGATCAATATAAAGGGGTATGGACTTATAGTTGTAGCATACCTCAAACATTAGCATCTTGAGACTAGCCTGATAGGGTGCTGGCGGGAAGATACTTTTCATGATAGGTTGTCCATTTACTTGATTCCGCCAGTGAGTATACCTGGTCTGAGCGGATTGTTCGGCTTCTGACTTACTCATGCAGTCGGTATACCCATTTGTGGTAATAGGCTATAAGATGCTTTAACACTGCCACTGAAGTCAAACTACAGAGTTTGCAAAGGAAATCTTGGATCTGACAGAACAGACTTGGATATTCCACACTAAAAATTTTAAACGGGTCACCGGGATAAGAAGTCCTTGTAGTACAGAGTAGGCTTTTGAGGGTATGCCTTTGTGGATTCATATGGAATCATGTTAGCCAACCGACTTTGGTATCCGGACCCTGATGGTCATGCAAAAATCATCATACCTTTGCTGTCAGTCTCATCCTTTGACGGTTATGATTTTCATTGTTAAGATACCTTACTGAAATAGCTTGGACACATGTGTCCTTGATTCTTCATACGACCATGGATGTGGTTAGTGCAATATTTTTGCATCATTCCTTGTGTTTGTTTTCTGACCTGGATCCGCACATATATGACATAGACATGGGGCTTGTAGTTGTACAAAGCTCGTTGTTGAGACCAATCATATAAGAGGGTGACAAGAGTTCATGTCGTGGACTTGACACGGCAGATGTCCTAGTGCAAGGACTTAGTCATGGAGCCATCACAACTAGGTTAGCTTGAAGGGGTTAAACGAGACAAAGGACATGGAGAGTTTACCCAGGTTCGGCCCCTCTCAAAGAGGTAAAAGCCTACTCCTACTTTGTGTTGTATTGCCAGGGTTTCGATTACCAGGGAGTGAATACGCTTGACCTAGCTCTTGATTGCTGTTACTTGTCCCTAAACCGCCATCGTGTTGTCCCTTTATACACACAGGAAAACGCCCGGCGGCTCACGAAGTCCCGGCCGGCTCATACACAGCGTGTCCCGCTCGGTGACTAGCTACGCTTGCCTTACAAAACAAGTCATACACATATGGAGGTTCATCCGCTTGGGCCTTAAGTCGCCTCTGGGTATTGGGCCTTCAATGGGCTTGTATAAACTGCCATCTTCATTGATAAGTCGCCAGTGGTATAACCCGGCCCCTCCTAGCCGGTTCATACCGAGTAGTTATATCCCCAACATTAGGCCCTAGGTTGATTTGAACTTGTTCATATCAATCTTCAACACCTATCTTGTCAAAGTCTTGCATTACTTGTTTGATAAACCTTCCTATAACCAGCTGTGACGTCATCTCACAAAGTCTTCTTACCCCGCCAAGATGTCATTCTAGATTAATCTCGCACAAGGCCAAGAATATCTTAACTGATCCTTATCTTAATAATCATCCTGAAAATCGAGTCATCCATATAGCCACATGATGAATCCGGCCTCCTCGATTGCTTTGCATACCTTCTATCCACCCCCTTATAAATAGGGATGAGGGTCTTTATCATTTCCCCCCTTCCCTCTTTGCCTTCCTCTTCCTCTCGCGTCTTCTCCGTCGCCCGACCTCCGCTGCCGCGACCTCCGACCAATGTGCTCACTCAGGCTGCTGCATCAACCTGGCTAGACCAGAGGACTTCGACGCGTCACCGTTGTTCCTCATCACCTGTAAGTGCACCTCTCCTTTTATCTCAGATCTGCATTAGGGTTTGGATAGCTCATCGGTGTTCTTGCCCGTCCTTCATGTTCTTCAACTCAAGCAGCGTTCAATCTGAATAGGTCATGAACTTTGTGCGGTATTTGTTTAGCATTCATTTTTATCGTCAGAGTAACATCTTTCCATAGAAAACCTCATCAGAGCATCAAAGCTTCTGCTGTCGTCACCTTAGGTTTAACTTTTACTATCTTTTTGTGAACTATGGTAGATCGAAAATTATTGCTCCAACTTGCAAAATCTGTTGGCCCAACACTTAGCAAAATTTTCGCTGATCAATTTGAAGTACCATAGCTACCATGGCGGCTTATACCACAAACCAAGACCCATCATGTAAAACTAGGACATGTCTAAACCGCCACCATGCACTTCATAATTTGCGTGACCCGGCAATGCTTCTCCGGGTTAACCATGCTTGCTTATTCATCGTTGTCATTTGGTTTTGCATAATATACTTGTCTTTTAAACTCTGTCTGGCTTAACAACAGAATCCTTAATCCGGTAGGTACCATTAGTCCCCTTTTAAGCTGCCAATATGAATATCTTCGTACATCAATGTTCATTCTCAGTCTTGACCTGTTAGCCTGCTTACTGTATTTTTACCTTTTGGTCAATGATCCGGCCTAATAACATGATCTTAAGCCGGTAATTTTTTTTTCTTTTAGGCCTTTTTCCTTGAAAATGGTCAAGACTGTCACCGCTTGCAACTGGGTCATTTCTCGTGTCACCGAGGAAGACCTGAACGAATATGTTCAGACTGGCGTCTTAGCCAAAAAAGATGTCATCCATCGGGGGATTCTAGGCAATGAAACTCATCCTAAGCCTAAGGGCGGCGAAGTGATTGTTTTTACTGATCACATAAACTGTAGCTTCAGCCCTCCCAACTCGAAATTCTTCCGCGATGTGCTGCATTTTTTCAAGCTCCATCTAGAAGATATAGGACCCAACTCTGTTTCAAACATCTGCAAGTTCAAGTATTCTGGGAGGTGTACCTTCAACACGAGCCAGTCGTAGAACTATTCAGGGAGTTCTACTACTTAAACCGGCAAAACGAGTTCATCGAGTGGCCTAGCTTAGAGCTAGGCGGCATTTCTATGCAACGATGGAAAGAAGCCACCTTCCCAGCTGCCACTCTTCCCAGTCACCCCAAAGACTGGAACCAGACTTGGTTTTATTGCCAAGATACTTTGCCAGAAGGGGAAAATCCCTTGCCGGGTTATTGCACCAGCTGGCTTAATAATAGACATCATCTTCCAGACCGTATCAGCACAGTAGAGCGGAAGAAATACATGCTATTTTTTGCAAGGATCCGGGCCTTGATGGCCAACGGTTTGACCGGAATTGATCTAGTTCGATGTTGGGATGCCTGGAGAGTCATACCTCTATGCCGTCGGCCTGGCTTAATGCGCGAGTACACTGGCGAGCTAACAGATCCTCAACGCCACTGCCAGATCGAAGTGACTAATGAAGACATCAATAATATGACCAAAACCCTGCTAAATGAGAGCTTGGAAGATTCCATTCAAGTCAGATTAAATCCTTTCTGTGTTCAGAATAAACTGCTAGCTGTATGCCTTGACTCAAATGCATACTTGAACTATGTTTTCATTTGTACCGCCTGTTCATACTCATTGAATTTTACAGGACGATTCACCTTTTTGTACCAAGAAGCTATTGGATAAACCGGCCAAGAAGACCCAGACCAAGAGCAAGGCTATCAAAAAGCCTGCCAAGAAGAAGACCAAAGCCGCCGAGTTAATTAACTTGGGTGATGATGATGATGACGATGAGTCGGAGGTTGAACTTGACTCCCTTGGCTCATTTTTTGTACATCTTATTGACAATGACCATTATCAGGATGATGCGGTGGCCAGCCGTGGAGATGACGAAGAGGTAATTACTCTTTCCTCCGGCTCAGAACCTCTGCCAACATAGAAAACCCGACAAGCAAGCTAGAAAGTAAGATTTTCTCACCCTTTAGCTCACTTGGATCCCAACTTTCTTTTGAGGAAGCAGCAATATGATGCTTGCCGCACAACCCGGAATAGTGGCGCTGGAGTTTTATCCTTTGGCATACTGAACACCCCAGCACCTCGCAAACGTTGACCGGAGGTTTGAAATATTTCTGACTTATCTTATCCCAAGGCTGGTATTTTTCGACAACCTCTTAACCCGTCTGATTCAAACTATCAGGGAACATCTCATTCCTCCTCTAGCGACTTAACATGAACTCAAATCCCAGCCTTCAAAATTGTGCCTGGGTAAGGGTGTATTCCATCATTCAAATCTTCATGGCTGATTGATATGCTGACATCTTTGTATTTCATATTTCCACTAGTATGGCCAAACCTAGCAAGAAGGCACAACTGAACAAACCGGCTGAAGATTCCAACCCTTCTGATCCAGAAAAACAAATGCCAGAAGCCTCTCATCCAACTGTTGAGGCTACCATTGATGAGCCGCCACTAGAAGATCACAACGTCACCATAGATCATATGGACATTGAACTAGTTATCCAAGCACATCGCCAATGAAGAATTTTTTGCTGCTGATAAAGGCAAGTGGAAGGTAGACTTGGAAAGCTATGCTCAGTTCGGCGCCCAAGAAATCCACTCCGGTTATTTGAACCGTCTGTATGCGAGCCGTGATTTTGAAGCCGGCTTGGTCAACTTGATGAAGGAGCGTGATACGTCTCCAACATATCTATAATTTATGAAGTATTCATGCTGTTATTTTATCATTCTTGGGTGTTTTACAATCATTTTATAGCAATTTATATCATTTTTTGGGACTAACCTATTGACCCAGTGCCCAGTGCCAGTTGCTGTTTTTTGCTTGTTTTTTACATCGCAGAAAATCAATATCAACCGGAGTCCAAACACCGCGAAACTTTATGGGGATTTTTTTGACCAGAAGGAACCAGTTGGGCCAGAGCTGCAACTGGGGGGTGCCCCGAGGGCGGCACAACCCACCACGGCGCGCTAGGGCCCCCTAGCGCGCCCAGGTGGGTTGTGCCCACCTCGGTGGCCTCCTGTACCCCTTCTTTGCACTATAAATCCACAAATGTTCCGAAACCCCTTGGGGTTAACCTAGATCAGAAGTTCCACCGCCGCAGGGCTCCGTCGCCACCGAAAACCAATCTAGACTCGTTCCGGCACCCTGCCGGTGGGGGGTCATCTCTGGTGGCCATCTTCATCATCCCGGCGGCCACCACGATGAGGAGGGAGTAGTCAACCCTCGTGGCTGAGGGTTTTCACCAGTAGCTATGTGTTTAATCTCTCTCTCTCTCTCATGTTCTTGAGATGTCACGATCTTGATGTATCGCGGGCTTTGTTAATATAGTCAGATCATATGACGTTTTCTCCTCTCTATCTTGTTCTGATGAATTGAGTTTTTCCCTTTGAGATTTCATGGTTATCGGATTGAATACTTTTATGCATTTGAGAACACTTGATATATTTCTTGCAATTGAATACTCGTGGTGACAATGGGGTATCATATTGATTCACTTGATATATGTTTTGGCACTCAACTTGCGGATTCCTGCGGTGATATTGGGGTAATCTATGCATAGGGGTTGATGCACGTTCTTGTTCTTGTTTCTCCGATAGAAATCTTGGGGCACTCTTTGTAGTTCTTTGTGTGGATTGATTATTATGAATATGAATATGCTTTGGTGTTATTCTAGTACGAACTCTAGGATAGATTGAACGGAAATAATAGCTTTGTGTTATTTTAGTACGAACTCACTACTTGGAAAAAGCCTAGTAGTAGCGCAGGTTAAAAGCTAGTAGTAGCGCGGGTGCCTGCGCTACTACTATGGGGCTACAGCTAACTAGTAGTAGTAGCGCGGTGCATCCCGCGCTACTAGTACATGTGTTAGTAGTAGCGCGTGTCTGTGACCCGCGCTACTACTATTAATTTCAAAAACCAAAACAAATCTCGACCAAATGACGCGCGCAAGTTGGCCGGGAGCAGGGAGATCTCGTCCATGACACGTGCCTCGTGGAAGCCATCGAGGGCGGCCGCGGAGGCCAGCCCGGCGTGGGCTAGGAGCTGGAGGACCTGCATCTTGGCATCATGCGTGGGGAGCAACACCTCACGGCGGCCATCGCCGTTGAGGTCGGCGACGAGCGGCGGCAGGAGGCGGTCCACATCTTCCGGAACGAGAAGTCGCCCTCGTGCTACCGGAGGAGGAGGGGGATGGGTCAGCTAGCATTCCGGATCCAATCGGAAAGGGGGGAGGGTTGACCTGGAGCAAGAAGAAGACGGTGAAGGCGGCGAGGAGGAGGATGCCGTGGTTGCGCTTCCGCATCTTGGCGGCGGTGAGGAGCTCCGGCGACCGCCAACCGAAGGGATCTCGGAGAGGGAGGGGCGAAGAAAGTAGAGTGTACCAGCGGCGGCCACCGCTGGAGTATGAGGGAGAGACGAGGAATGTGAGAGAGGGGGAAAGTGAGGGAGAGAGGAGAGATTCATCTGAGGAAACGGGGATTTCACCTACCTCGTACTTAGTAGTAGCGAGGGGTGTAAAACCGCGCTACTACTATCAACTTAGTAGTAGCACGGGTTTGTACCCCTCGCTACTACTATGGCATGTTCCGGGAGGGCACGGTAGAGACCGCTTAGTAGTAGCGAGGGTTAAAAACCCGTGCTACTAGTAAGTAGTAGTAGCGAGGGATATAAACCCTCGCTACTAGTAAGCATCTGTCTATAAGCTTTTCCCTAGTAGTGACTCTTGAATAGATCGATCGAAAAGAATTGCTTTGAGGTGGCTTCGCACACTATAAACAATTCATACCTTTTGTTCTCCGCTAATAGGAACTCGGGAGTGATTCTTTGCTGTACTTTGAGGGATAATCATATGATCCAACTATGTTAGCACTGTTGAGAGATTGCACTAGCGAAAGTACGGACCCTAGGCCTCATTTCTCAGCATTGCAACACTGTTTTTGTGCCTGTTTACTATTAGTTACCTTGCTTTTTAATAATTTCAGATTACAAAAAACCAATATCTACTGTCCATATTACACTTCTATCACCATCTCTTCGCCGAACTAGTGCACCTATACAATTTGCCATTGTATTGGGTGTGTTGGGGACACAAGAGATTGCTTGTATTTGGTTGCAGGTTCGTCTGAGAGAGACCATCTTCATCCTACACCTCTCACGGATTGTTAAACCTTAGGTCATCCACTTGAGGGAAAATTGCTACTGTCCTACAAAACTCTACGCTTGGAGGCCAAACACGTGTCTACAAGAATAAAGTTGCGTAGTAGACATCAAGCTCTTTTTTGGCGCCGTTGCCGGGGAGGTGAGTGCATGAAGGTATATCTTTAGATCTTGCAATCAAATCTTTTAGTTTCTTTTTAACACTAGTTTGGTTTATAAAAGAAAACTACAAAAATGGAATTGAGGTTGCATCATATTATTGATCATCTTTATAATATCTTTTTTGAAAATGATGGTTAGGAAAATTGTGCTCAATTGTTAGAAGAAGATGTAAATAAAATGTTTGGCACAAAATATTTGAATGATGAGTATGATTGCAATGTTGTTAGTATGCATTCTTTGAATATCCATGATGCTAATGATATGCAAAACCAAAAGCTTGGAGATGCTATATTTGATGATTATGATATTTTTGGCTCCCCAAGTTTTGATGACAAATTTTATTATGATGAAAGCATGCCTCCCATATATGATGATTATGGTGATGACATGTATGCTGTAAAGAATAATGATAACCATGAAACTTGTCAACATGATTTTAATTTTCACTCTCATGATAGTTATTTTGTTGAGTTTGCTCCCACTACTATAGATGAGAATAAATTTGCTTATGTGGAGAGTAACAAAATTTCTATGTTTATGTATCATGAAAAGAATGCTTTATGTGATGGTTATATTGTTGACTTCATTCATGATGCCACTGAAAATTATTATGAGGGAGGAACTTATGCTTGTGGGAATTGCAATAATATCAAGTATCCTCTCTATGTGTTGAAAAATTTGAAGTTATGCGTGTTTCGCCTTCCTATGCTAGTTGATTCTTGTTCTCATAAGTTTTTTGCTCACAAAATCCCTATGCATAGGAAGTGGGTTAGACTTAAATGTGCTTGCCATGTGTTTCATGATGCTCTTGTTATGTTTCAATTCTTATCTTTTATGCGAGCATCATTGAAATCATCATGCCTAGCTAAAAGGCATAAAAGAAAAGCGCTTGTTTAGAGACAACCCAATACTTTTACCTAATGTTTTTGTGTGTTCACATGATTAGGCTACTGTAGTAATCATGTTTTATTGCTTTTGTTTAAATAAAGTGCCAAGTAAGACCTTTGGGATGGCTTACGGTGATAGTTGATTTGATCTTGCTGAAAAACAGAAATTTTTGCGCTCAGGGAAACACTTCTCATTTTTAACAGAAGCGTGATAAAAGGCTGATTCTTTTCGCGAAAGATTAATGGACAAATTTCTCAGGTTTTCCTAATTTCTTAGAATTTTTGGAGTAGCAGAAGTATGGTTTGAGTGCAGATTACTATAGATTGCTCTGTTTTTGACAGATTTTGTTTTCAATGCATAGTTTGCTTGTTTCCTAGTTTCTATGGCGTATACTGATCAATATAAATTGTGTAAATGATATGATACAGTAGGAATTGTGTGAGAACAATTATGAATCTTGTCTTTCGAAGTACCAAAAGTGGAATAGTTTGCTCTTTATCATACTAACCCATCTCATAAAGTTCCGTTAAGTTTTGTGTGATTGAAGTTTTCAAGTTTTGGGTGAGATATCGATATGAGGAGAATAAGGAGTGACAAGAACCTAAGATTGGCGATTCCAAAGGCACCCCCAAAGAAATATTCAAGGAAGATCCAAGCAACTAAGCTTGGGGATGCCCCGGAAGGCATCCCCTCTTTCGTCTCCAACATTATCGGTAACCTCACTTGGAGCTATGGTTACATTCGTCACATGATATGTGTTTTGCTTGGAGCGTCATTTTATTTTGTTAGTATTTTCTTGCTTTTATTTATAATAATGTTTTGCATCTTTTATTTCAATAGAAATGGCAATGATACCCTTTGCCATGCTTATTTTGCAAGTATACTTGTTGCTGTTTGAAAACAGAAAGTTTACCGCTGTTGCAAAAATTCCCTAGAAACGTAAGAATGTGATACAATATTGAAACTTTTTGCAAAATGAGCTCTGATAAATTTTCTAAAGTGTGGTAAATTTTCATAATGTTTGGAGTTGAAGAATTATTGTTACTCTTGCATTCTTTACAGACTGTACTGTTTTGGTGGATTGCTGTTATGTTTGCATTATTTGCATATGTTTGCTTGTTTAATGATTCTATTTGAGGATATGAGTATTAAATATGTAGAGGCATTTAGTATGAAATGTTGAATAATAATTTTTTTCATTTGCTATAGTAGAGAATGATAAGGTTTTTTGCATTGGTTGTCAGATTTAGGGTTCCGGCAAAACCCTTGAGGTTCGAACACTCGGGTGCGCACAAAGAACTCTCCCCCTCTCTAGCTCGCACTCGACGCGATCTCACGGCCTAGCTCGACGAACCCAAAGAATGAGAGACACAAGATTTATACTGGTTCGGGCCACCGTTGTGGTGTAATACCCTACTCCAGTGTGGTGTGGTGGATTGCCTCTTGGGCTGAGGATGAAGAGTTACAAGGTAAGAACAGCCTCCTGAGGAGAGGTGTTATTGTGCTTCGTGAACTTGTGTGGTTGTGGATTCTCTCTCTATCTAGATGAGCCGATCCTTTTTCAGTTTCCCCTACGGTGGTGGCTTGCCCTATATATAGAGGCCCTGGTCCTCTTCCCATATATTGAGCGGGAAGGGATCCCACAACGGCCAATTTGAAGGGAGGCAGCTAGTACAAGCTATCCTGACAAAAGTAGTCTTCGCCTGCCAAAGGCTCTCGTGGTGACGCCATCTTGGGCTCCACAGTGACCTCCTTCCTGCTGTCCTGCTGGTCTTGGTCTTATTGCACCGATATGGATAACTTTGCCTAATGCCTCGGGACTCCTCGCCAGCGCTTGCCTCTTTAGCACCAAAGAGGAAGTGAGGACACTGCGCGTGCTGGCGCCCGCCTGGCACCCGCCTGGCTCTAGTCTTCATGGCTTGCGTCACGCAAACCTCACGAGGTGTCCCTTGCCTTGATCTCTCTGCCCCTCGCCAGCCAGCCTGGTGAGGCCGCCCATGAGGAGGTCTTGCATCGTCTGCCTCGCGAGGCTTGGCCCCTCGCGAGGGTCTTGAGTGTTTGCTGGTGAAGATGAGGAGCCACGCCACGGGCCGCAGGCAGGCAAGTCTGGGGACCCCCGTTCCCAGAACGCCGACATTGGTTTATACTAACTTATCTGAAGAGTTCTTGTTGAGTTTTGTGTGGATGAAGCTTTCGATATTTAGGAAAACCGTGATATGAGAGGAATCAAGGAGACACAAAAGCTCAAGCTTGGGGATGCCCAAGGCACCCCAAAATAATATTTCGTGAAGTCTCAAGCATCTAAGCTTGGGGATGCCCCGATAGGCATCCCACCTTTCTTCTTCAACAATTATCAGTTAGTATTGGTTGAGCCTAAGTTTTTGCTTCTCCACATGAGTTCTACTATTATTGGAATGTCATTTTATTTTGTTTTTCTTGCTGTTTTAATAAAATACTTAGATCTGAAAGTTTTTTTCAAATAAAATAGAGTCCTCAAATAGTTGCCAGGAGGCTAAGTAAGCGGCATTCACATCCCGTCAACGAAGCTCTTTTCTATGGAATTGCTCTTGTGCTTCACTTTTATCCTATGAGTAAATTGTTGAATAAATTGAATGTCATGATGTTGAAATCATATCACGCCTAGTTGTAGCTTCACATTGGGTTTAGAAAGTGAAATGTTTTGAGGCTTGACAATCACAATATTGGTCATACAAGCAATTCACGAATAATTAGTATAAGGAAGAGAACTTTCACATATAAATACACTATCATGGAAATGTTTTGTGATTGTGAGCCCCCATCAAAATATTATATGCCAAAATTGTTGATGTTGGACAAGGAAGACAACATAATGATTTATGTTTGTTCGTATTCACATAGAAGTTATATTATCATAGATCCTTCAACATGTGGTGCTTGCCCCCCATCTTTGCTAGCCAAAAATTCCACACCAAGTAGAGATACTACTTGTGCATCCAAAACCCCTTAAACCCAAATATTATTTTCAAGAGTCCACCATACCTACCTATATGCGGTATTCTTTTGCTGTTCTAAGAAAATTTGTACGTGCCATATCTAATTTTCAAAATAAATTTCTATTTTGTGTGCTTGTACCGCTCGCGAGGCGGTGAGGGGTAGCCAATATTTTCCATGCTAGATGTGTTATTCTCACGATGAGTGTTTATTCACTTGTCATTGCACGAGAGTAAGGCAAAGGTATTAGGGATGCCCAGTCCCGAAATGAAAAATGAATCTACTTTATGCTGTCAAATAATAAATTCCTTGGAAAGTGTTGGTATGGAGGGCACCCGTGGATACGGTTAGCCAGGGAAAGTGAAAGCATGGTGGAAAAGGAATAAACTTTATTTTTTGTTTGGGAACCTCCTATGATATATCTACCAAGGAAAGTGTTGGGAGCTCTAAGTCATTTTCGTTGGTGGGAAAAGTATGCCTCTGAAAATGCTTTTATCTCCCAATTTTTGCTTTGAGGTCTGGCACCTCTACAAATACCTACTTCCCTCTGCGAAGGGCCTATCTTTTACTTTTCAGTATTTACTTTTATGCAAAGAGTCAAAGTTTTTCTCTCTATTCCTTTTTATTTTTCTCCTTTGGCAAGCATCATGTGGTGAGGAAAGATCTAGGCACATATATCCAGTTGGATATGGGTAGCATGCATTATTATTGTTGTCATCAACCTTGAGGTGAATGTGTTTGGAGGCGAAACAATAAGCCCCCGTTGTGTCCGGTTGAAACGTTTTGCTCATGTGTACAAGGTGAGTGTTAGCAATCATAGAATACTATATGATGGTTTAGTATGTGGAGCTCTTACTTAAACTCTGTTGAATAAGTTGAATTGCAATTACTTGGTGACTGAGAACATAGGTTGTTGAGTTTCAAGAGAGTTCATTGTTTGAGCCTTAACATGTGAATTGGTTACCACTATAACATGAGAAAATTTATGAGAAAGAATTGTTGTTATGATGCTAGGAAAAGTGATGGAAATTATAATTGATCAAACTTGTGCATTTTTCTAGCATTCACACTTCATAAATTATTTCTTTTATCCTTTACCTACTCGAGGACGAGTATTAATTAAGCTTGGGGATGCTGATACGTCTCCAACGTATCTATAATTTATGAGGTATTCATGCTGTTATTTTATCATTCTTGGGTGTTTTACAATCATTTTATAGCAACTTTATATCATTTTTGGGGGCTAACCTATTGACCCAGTGCCCAGTGCCAGTTGCTATTTTTTGCTTGTTTTTTTACATCGCATAAAATCAATATCAAACGGAGTCCAAACACCGTGAAACTTTACAGGGATTTTTTTGGACCAGAAGGAACCCATTGGGCCAGAGCTGCACCTGGGGGTGCCGCGAGGGGGGCACAACCCACCAGGGCGCGCCATGGACTCCTGGTGCGCCCAGTTGGGTTGTGCCCACCTCGGTGGCCTCCCGTACCCCTTTGAACAATAAATCCCAAATATTCCAAAACCCCTCGGCGTTAACCTAGATCAGAAGTTCCGCCGCCGCAGGGCTCCGTAGCCACAAAAAACCAATCTAGACCCGTCCCAGCACCCTGCCGGAGGGGGGATCATCTCCGGTGGCCATCTTCATCATCCCGGCGGACACCATGATGGATTTGAGAACACTTGATATATGTCTTGCAATTGAATACTTGTGGTGACAATGGGGTATCGTATTGATTCACTTGATATATGTTTTGGCACTCAACTTGCGGATTCCCGCGGTGATATTGGGGTAATCTATGCATAGGGGTTTATGCACGTTCTTGTTCTTGTTTCTCCGGTAGAAATCTTGGGGCACTCTTTGTAGTTCTTTATGTGGATGGAGTATTTTGAATAGGAATATGCTTTGGTGTTATTCTAGTACGAACTCTAGGATAGATCGAATAGAAACAATAGCTTTGTGTTATTTTAGTATGAACTCTTGAATAGATCGATCGGAAAGAATAGCTTCAAGGTGGATTCGCACCCTACAAACAATTCGTACCTTTTGTTCTCCGCTAATAGGAACTCGGGAGTGATTCTTTGCTATACTTTGAGGGATAATCATATGATCTAACTATGTTGGCACTGTCGAGAGATTGCACTAGCGAATGTACCGACCCTAGGCCACATTTTTAAGCATTGCAACACCGTTTTTGTGCCCGTTTACTATTAGTTACCTTGCTATTTTTATAATTTCAGATTACAAAAACCAATATCTACTATCCATATTACACTTTTATGACCATATCTTCGCCGAACTAGTGCACCTATACAATTTGCCATTGTGGGTGTGTTGGGGACACAAGAGATTGCTTGTATTTGGTTGCAGGGCCATTTGAGACAGACCATCTTCATCCTACACCTATCACGGATTGATAAACCTTAGGTCATCCACTTGAAGGAAAATTGCTACTGTCCTATAAAACATTGCGCTTGAAGGCCTAACACGTGTCTACAAGAATAGAGTTGCGTAGTAGACATCAGAGTGCTATGAGGTAATCGAGCAAAATCCTCCTCATAAATATATCTCTATCAGCCGCCAAGTCTATAGAATATGATAGAATTGAATATACTGTAGACTTTCATATAGTCACAAAATAGATGAACATCATCACTAGTAGCCCCCAAGGGCCGGATTAAACTATCAAGTTAGCTAGGACTTAAATTAGCAGTAATCAATTTTGCATCTGTAGCCCCCAAGGGCCGTTTTAAACAGTATGAATAAACCGGGACTTATCACCATGGCTGATACCAATATCCCAATATGTAGCCTTTGTAAACTGGATCATATCATTTTTCCCGGGTCATCAGATAAATTTTTCTTGAAAAGAGCGATAGGCAATAGCCCCCAAGTGCCAAGGAAAATACTTGTATTGTGCTTGGGACATAAAAAATAATCATGATCATAATACCTTCCATGTTTGTTCATGTCGCAGGCTGAACTAACCGAGAAGGATTCCCAAATGAATGATCTAAGGGCCAATATTAAAACTCAGCAATCTGAGACATCCAAGGCCAATTCAGAACTGAAGACTACATTGGAGACGATTGAGCAGCTGAAATAGAACTTCAATGCTGATAAAACTGGCTTGGAGACTGAGAAGGAGGCTCTATTAAAGAGAGCACAAGATGTCGAGGCAGCCCTTAAACCGGTGACTGGCGAATTGTCCGGTTTAAAGCATCATATGAATAGCATGACATCAGCTATCTTCAATAAGTAATAAACATAACTCCTGTACACCAGTAAGCATATCATAATCATTTGTCGGTTTATCAGTACCTTTACTGATACAGGCTCTCGGAGCGTCAAGTTGGGCTCAGCCGTGCGTATCAAGCTGAAGGTGGTCCACACTCTTGTAGAAAAGCTATACACTGGCGCTCAATGGACCATTGTTGTTGCTATCCATAAAAAGCATTTGCCCACTCTCATCAAGGAAACATTGGAGAGGCTATCAGTGCTGCCCCAAAGGATCGACGATTCAAAACGAACATCTGCCAGAGTCAGCGTATTGACTGCCTTAAGTCGGGCAGAGGCGTGGCAAGCCGATCTGGACCCAGAAGACTTGGCCAATGGTTGCCCGAGTGTAAAAGAACACGGGTCTCTCTTCAGTGCTGATGACTTTGCAGAAATAGCAAGAGCAATGAATCCACTAGCGAGCAAGCTATCTGAAGAAACCAATCTATCTCAATACCAGGCGGCTTATGATGCTGAGAACAAGAAGATGAAGGTGCCGGTTCATCAAGAGGTGGACCTCATCCCACCGACGTGTAAGCACCTTCGCTCCTGACATTGATGCATCAAATCTTATAGAGGATGCAGCTATGTTTAGAGTGTTGACCGGTATCAACTGGGCTACGCCTGACTTTCAGCCAATGGATAATCAAGGAGCTGAAGAAGAAGAAGAAGTGCATGATGATCCAGAGGCTTCAACCTGCCAAGATTCATGAGCCAGCTTGCCAGTGACACTATGTCCAAAAAACACTTGTCCCTTTGAGTCGTCGGATGCCTTGTAATAGGCTAGTTAAACAATTCTGATCTGTGACGCCATCGTGCGTGTTTTATTTGCATATACTGCCGATCCATCATCAAAAGATCTGCCACTTATGCTGATTGATATCATCAATTATACAGACCATGCTTATGAATTTTCCAGCATGTAGGCAGATAACAGGTGCCCTGGCGGTTTACCCCAGGGCGGGTCATAATACCCAATATAAAAGCCACTGATGACTAAATAGACCAAAACCAGGGCCGGTTTAGCAAAACCTCATATAATCATAACAAATAAATATCATACCTGTGATATTTTATTCATGCTGCCGGCTTATCATACATCGTGCAGTAAGGGTTACAACCCAAGTGTGAGAGCATACCGCTGGCTCACAATGCCATATGCGGCAAGGCAGTACTCCAAACACATAATCATCATACAACGGTGACTTAAAGTCCAAAACTAGGCCAAGTTACTAAAAACTCCGGGTAGATTCATATATGAACCATAAGGCAAACATGGCCTTTATCAGTTTTACACCATGTATCAACACAGCAGTAAAGATCAATCTCCAAAAAAATCAAGTAAAAACCAGAACAAACAGAAAACAAGGCATTCATAGGCTGCCAAGCCTGCATAACAAGCGTTATTCAAGGGCCACGCAGCCGCTGAGTTAAACCTTAATTCAAATCCATAAGCCGGACCTCACATGACCAATCACCATTTTAACTTTGACAAACTCAGGGTCTTCTTAGAACATTGATTGTCAAGAATATAGTGAGTCATTCCAGGATTACCTGGTCGGAGTGGCATGCAAACAAAGGTAGGATAACCCAGATTTTTTGGTGAATACACCTGGCGTCCAAGCTTATTACAAGGGCCACCAAAGCTCTTGTTCATTAACAAAGTGCCCCCAAGTAATATTTGATTCCAGGCGTATAAGCCAGATCAATAGGGTAGTCATAGCTATGCTCAACGAGCAGGAAGCCCCCAAGTATTTGGTAATCATGGCGTACAAGGCGGATCAAGAGGGTAGTCATAGCTATGCTCATTGAGCAAGAAGCCCCCAAGTGATCATATGAAGTGACAATAAAGACTCATTTATTCTCAGAAATGAAACGACATAGGCCTTGAATTATCAGCGATGTCGTCTTTATTATATTAATCATAATATATACATGGACAAAATATGTACATCGGAAGAGCCGGTGGCTCAAGTGTAATAAGGCCGAAGATGAGCAATATTCCACAGCCGGCGGGTCTCCTCTTCCGACGTGCGTGACTCCTTGTGGTCTCGAACATCGATAAGGTAGTATGACCCGTTGTTCAGATTTTTGCTGACTACAAAGGGTCCTTCCCAAGGTGGGGATAGCTTGTGCATATCAGTTCGATCCTGGATAAGCCGGAGCACCAAATCGCCTTCTTGAAAGGTTCTAGTTTTAACCCGGCGGCTGTGATAATGACGCATATCTTGCTGGTAAATCCCCGAACGAGCCGCCGCACGGTCACGCTGCTCATCCAATAGCTCAAGAGAATCCTGACGTGCTTTTTCATTATCACCTTCAACATAAGCCGCCACACGGGGCGAGTCGTGATGGATGTCACTAGGGAGAACCGCCTCCACTTCGTAAACCATGAAAAGAGGCGTGTAACCCGTAGATCTGTTGGGGGTAGTATTGATACTCCATAGCACTGAGGGCAATTCTTCCACCCAACAACTCGGTGTCCTCTGCAAAGTGACCATAAGCCAGGGCTTAATGCCTTTCAAAATTTCTTGATTGGCTCTTTCAGCTTGACCATTGGACTGGGGGTGAGCCACTGATTATACATCCAGACGAATATGCTCTCGTTGACAAAATTCTTTCATAGCACCCTTGGTTAGATTAGTGCCATTACCAGTTATAATGTTGTGACAAAAGCCAAACTGGAAAATCACTTTTTCATGAACTAAACCACTGTTGCAGCGTCACACTTAATGACCGGCTCTGCCTCAACCCACTTTGTGAATTTGTCAACCACCACCAAAAGGTGGGTCTTTTTATCTTTGGACCGCTTGAAAGGTCCAGCCATATCCAGCCCCCAGACTGCAAACGGCCAAGTAATTGGAATCATCCGTAATTGTTGAGCCGGTGCATGAGCTCGTCTTGAAAATTTCTGACAGCCATCAAATTTACTAACCAAATCCTCTGCATCAGCATGAGCCGGCAGCCAATAAAACCCATGACGGAAAGCCTTGGCTACAAGAGACTTAGAGATGGCATGATGATAACAATCTCCTTCATGAATCTCCCGTAGAATCTCACAACCTTCTTTAGGAGAAACACAATGTTGAAATGCCCCTGTGACACTACAATGATGCAACTCTCCATTGACAATAGTCATTAACTTAGACCGCCGGGTTATCTGCCTGTCTAAAGTTTCATCTTCAGGTAACTCTCCCGGGGTCATATAAGCCAAATATGGAACTGTACAATCAGGAATAGCACGAAGAGCCTCTACCAATTGTGCCTCCGGGTCAGGAATAGCAAGATCTTCCTCTGTAGGCAACTTGACTGAAGGGTTATACAGAATATCAAGGAAAACCTTAGGTGGCACCGGCTTACGCTGGGACCCTAACCGACTCAGAGCATCATCCGCCTCATTCTTCCTACGATCAACATGTTCCACTTGATAACCTTTGAAATGACCAGCAATAGCATCAACCTCGCGGCGATAAGCCGCCATGAGTGGGTCCTTAGAATCCCAAGTGCCTGAAACTTGCTGAGCCACCAAATCCGAGTCACCAAAACACCTCACCCGGCTTAGATTCATCTCTTTAGCCATCCGAAGACCATGGAGTCAGTCTTCATACTCAGCTGCATTGTTAGTACAAGGGAACATCAACCTTAAAAACATAACAAAATTTATCACCTCGTGGGGAAGTCAAGACAACTCTAGCCCCGAGCCCTCCAATTGCATGGATCCATCGAAGTGAATAGTCCAATATGTGCTATCTGGCTTCTCCTCAGGCATCTGCAACTCAGTCCAGTCATTAATAAAATCCAGCAGTACTTGAGACTTAATAGTTGTCCGAGGCATATACTTCAACCCATGGGGTCCGAGCTCAATGGCCCATTTGGCTACCCGACCCGTGGCCTCTCTGTGCTGAATAATATCCCCTAAAGGAGCAGAACTAACCACAGTGATGGGATGACCAAGGAAATATTGCTTGAGCATTCGACTAGCCATGAACACCCCATATACCAGCTTTTTCCAATGTGGATATCTCTGCTTGGACTCAATGAGAACCTCACTGATGTAGTAAACCGGGCGCTGAACCAGATATTCCTTGCCTGATTCCTTCCTTTCCACAATGATTACCACACTGACAGCGCGGCTATTGGCAGCCACATATAATAGTAAGGGCTCTTTATCAATAAGCAAGGATCGGCGGCTGAGCTAACTGTTTTTTGAAGGCTTCAAACGCCTGATCAGCAGCATCACTTTAGACAAAGTGATCTATTTTCTTCATCATCTGGTACAGAGGGATAGCTTTTTCTCCCAGCCGGCTTATGAATCGGATTAAGGCCGCAATATGACCCGCCAGAGGCTGAACATCATTAATACATGCCGTTTTAGCCAAAGAAGTGATGGCCTTGATTTTCTCTGGGTTAACTTCAATACCCCGTTCAGAGACCAAAAAACCGAAGAGCTTGCCTGCTGGTACACCAAAGACACATTTGGCCGGGTTAAGCATCGTCTTGTAGATTTGGAGATTGTCAAAGGTCTCTTTCAAATCATCTATCAAGGTTTCTTTCTTCATTGATTTCACCACAATATCATCCACATAAGCATGAACATTGCGCCCAATCTGATCATGAAGGCAATTTTGCACACACCACTGGTAAGTCGCCAGAGAGAAAGGATCAGCTGGACAGGCCTTGTTAAGGTCTGTGTAATCCACACACATGTGCCAAGTACCATTTTCTTAAGTACCAGCACCGGTTAGCCAACCATTCAGGATGAAAAACTTCAACGATGAACCCAGCCTCCAAGATCCGGGCCACTTCTTCACCAATGGCCTTACGCCTCTCTTCATTAAAACGGCAAAGGAATTGCTTGACCGGTTTAAACTTTGGATCAATATTGAGAGTGTGCTCGGCGAGTTCCCTCGGTACACCTGGCATGTCTGAAGGCTTCCATGCAAAGATGTCCCGGATCTCACGGATGAACTCGATGAGCGTGCTTTCCTATTTCGGATCCTGATTAGTACTAATGCTGAACTTCTTAGATGAGTCGCCAGGAACAAAATCAACCAATTTAGTGTGATCCGCCGACTTAAATTTCAACAAAGGATCATGCTCTGTAGTTGGCTTCTTCAAGGTGTCATATCCGCCGGATCAACATTGTCTTTATAAAACTTCAACTCCTCAGTTGTACAAATAGACTCGGCGTAAGCAGCATCGCCTTCTTCACATTCCAAGGCTATCTTCATGTTGCCATGCATAGTGAAAGTTCCCTTGTAACCCGACATCTTGAGTTGTAGATAAACATAACAAGGCCTTGCCATAAACTTGGCATAAGCCGGCCACCCAAACAAAGCATGATAAGGGCTCTTAATCTTAACCACCTCAAAGGTTAAGGTCTCAACTCCGGAATCATGATCATCACCAAAGGCCACTTCCAAAGCTATCTTGCCCACTGGATATGCTAATTTACCACGTACCACACCATGAATAACAGTGTTACACGGCTTAAGATCCTTGTCAGTCAAACTCATACGACGAAAAGTTTCGTAGTAAAGGATATTGATGTTGCTGCCTCCGTCCATGAGCACCTTAGTGAACCTATACCCTCCAACTTGGTGTCCAACCACCAAAGCCAACTGACCCGGATTGTCACCCCGGGGCGGGTGATCCTCACGGCTCCAAAGAATAGGATGTTCAGACCATCTCAAGAAACGGGGAACCGCCGGCTCAACTTGTAGTGAACACATGATACTGTACACTATTCAACTACTTCGGATTACTCTGATAACCGGATTGCTGGTGTTGATTTCCTTGACCAGACTACTGTTTAAAGCCACCCTGATTGCCTTGGCCTTGGAAGCTAGAGTTTGTACCATCACCACCAAATCTAGGCCCGTGAGAGCCGGACCCTAAACTTCCATTCGGGCCATGATTATTCTGGAAAAAATTGGAATTTCTATACGCCCTCATGATGAAGCAATCCTTCCACAGATGATTGGCGGACTTTTCATGTGTACCGTGCTTTGGGCAAGGTTGGTTCATCATAGCTTCAAGGATGAACTTTGGCCCGCCAAACCGGGCCAGCTTTCCTAAGCGACGTTGATTATTATTCTGCGTATTGGTGTAGGCCACAAAGTCTAAACTATTCTCCGCCTTAAGTTTGCCATTGCCACTATGACTCTCCGTGTTATGCTGTTGTCCCTTCACACTGCCACTCTTCTTTCCCTTGCCCGCCTTTTCTTCATCAGAGTCAGGGTCCTTGGTACTATCAGAATCGGCATATTTGACGAGAGCCGCCATGAGCGCCCCCATGTCATTGCAGTGACACTTAAGCCGCCCCAATTTCTGCTTAAGGGGGAGAAAACGGAAATTCTTCTCCAACATCAGGACTGCTGAACCGGCATTGATACTATCTGATGAGTGTATGACAGCTGAGATCCGGCGTACCCAATTGGTTGTTGACTCGCCTTCACCTTGGATGCAGGAATCCAAATCCAAGATCGACAGAGGATTCTTACATGTGTCTTTAAAACTTTGGATGAAACAGGCTTTCAACTCTGCCCATGACCTGATGGAGTTAGCGGGCAATCCTTTCAGCTAAGTACGAGCCAGCCCATCCAACATCATGGTGAAGTACTTAGCACATGCAACATCACTAACATCCAACATCTCCATGGCCATCTCATAACTCTCAATCCAAGCTTCAGGGGGCTGATCTGCTGTGTAATTAGGTACCTTATGAGGACCCTTGAAATCCTTAGGCAAACGATCATTACGCAGAGCCGGTGCTAAACACGGCACACCCAAGGTTCTGGAGGTCACCCCAGCCTCCATAGATGTTGATGGATAAACCGGAGGTTGCTGTTGAGCCGCTAGCTGAGCCGCCAGCTCCGCCTCCCGTCACGCCCTGCCCTGATCCACCAAAGTCTGAGCACCAACACCACCAGCGCCGGGTCATGCACACGAGGCTGGTTATGGCGATGTTCACTACTTGAAACTGCAGCGACTCAAGATGCCTGCTATAACTTCGGCTTGGACGAGGGGTAGAATGAATCCGTTCACGGCTATACGAATAAGCCGCCTGTTCAGCCACAGCCATCTGAAGAAGTTCTCTGGCCCTCCGCATCTCTATCGTAGCTAGAGACTCGCCTTCAACTAGAAGAGCCGCCAATCGTGACACTGCTACAATCATATTGTCCAAAGGATTAGAATAATGACCTGACGGTGTTGGCACGTGCGGAGGCAGAGTCATATCAAAACGAGGCGGGTCCATAGCGCATGACTGAATCGGCGCTCCATTCACGGGCGCCTCAACCGCCTGATTCACCACCGGCGGGTTACTGGTGTCGGTGTCAAAACCGGTGGATCTTGGGTAGGGGATCCCGAATTGTGTGTCTGAGGTTGATGGTAACAGGAGACAGGGAACACAATGTTTACCCAGGTTCGGGCCCTCTCGGTGGAGGTAAAACCCTATGTCCTACTAGATTAATATTGATGAGTATGTGGGTTACAAGTGTGGATCTACCACGAGATCGTAATGGCTAAAACCCTAGAAGTCTAGCCAATCTAATTATGATTGTCCTATACGGACTAAACCCTCTGGTTTATATAGATACCAGAGCGAACTAGGGTTGTACAAAGTCGGTTACATAGAAAGGATATAGTACATCCTACCGCCTAGCTTGCCATCCACGCAAAGGGGAGTCCTATCCGGACATGGGAGAAAGTCTTCTATCTTGTATCTTCATGGCCCAATAGTCCGGTCCATGTAAAACAGGTCAGACGCCCGATGACCCCTTAGTCCAGAACTCCCTCAGAAGCCCCCGAACCAGACTTCAATGATGAGGTGTCCGGCGCGCAGATTGTCTTCAGCATTGCAAGGTGGGTTCCCCCTCCGATTACTTCAAAGTCCCTAACTTAAAGAGCGGTATTCGACTTTTCCATTTAATGTCACGCCCATCGGCTTCCACACCTTCCTGACTTCAGCTTCCACGTGGCGAGTGGATACGAGAGGTCGGGGTATTTTTGCACATACCACCCTGACCATACAAGAGAGGTGCCTATTTAAAGAGAATAGATCTCAGATCCATTCCACACCCTGTGAAAAAAAATCCTCAGAGCTCGCTAGGAGGAACCACTCCAACATGGCTAGCACTCCTAGCTCTTCCTCTCGTTCCCACGGCTCCGAAAAAGGTGATTAGGAGAGATGTTCCGTATCTCATGGTCAGCTGACGAAGCTCCAAAAACAGGGCTTTCTTCCCCCCGCGGATCTAGTCCCCTCCGAGCAGGATTAACGTCCTTCGACGGCGAGGTTCATGCGGAGAATTTCCCCAATCCGTTTAGGGTGGAACGAGTATGCTTCGTTCCCTTCTTGCTAAGAGGCGTTGGATTTCCAATCCATCCCTTCCTCCGAGGACTTCTGGAGTATTATGTCCTCCAACTCCACAGTTTAACTCCCGCCTCCATCCTGCACATCGCGGGTTACATTGCTCTATGTGAGCTGTTCCTGGGCTGTGAGGCCCATTTTGAATTATGGAGACAACTGTTCTGCCTAGTCCCTCGTAATCAAGGGGGATCAATATTCGAAGTGGGAGGAGCCGAGGTATGGCGCATCACCGGGACCGGATACCTGTCCGGTACACGGAAGAAGGCTTCCGAAGAGTGCCCTTCCGAATGGTTCTATATTGACGATGTCGCTCTTCCTGACCCAGTCTGAATGGGTCTCCCTGAATTTTCAAGTGCTCCGTTGAAGAAACACCACAACTAGCGCCCTCGAAGCCTCGAGGAGGAGGATAGCGCGGAAGTCAGTCAGTTGATGGGCAAGATTAAGACGCTCGCCTAGTCCGGATTATCAATACTCGAGGTAATGGCGATCTCCATAGTGCGGGGGGTCCAACCAATCCAGTACAGAGGGCTTCCCATGTGGCACTATAATGGGCAAGATGACGCCTCACGCTGCAGCCGAAAGGGTCCGAAAACCCCCGCCGCTTTAGCCAGAATATTGGCCGAACTGTACAAAGGGGAGAAGGAGGAGTTCACTCGTCTCCAATGTCGAGATGGATTTTCCATATGTAATCCTCCTAGATTGGTGAGCTCCAATACCACCATTTTACTCATCTCCCTGAATCACTTTTAGTGGATAGTAACCTATCCACTCGCAACAGAAAATGGCGGAAGGCTACCGAGGGGATCCATAGCCCCGCCCCTCAGCCGGAGGGTCACAACCAGGACCTTGACCCCGGATTCTAAGAAGATCCGAACATATTTGTGGAGCTCGAGAATGGAGTATTCTATGAGATGAGCTACGATGGTACGGAAGTACCCATCATCGCCGATTATCCCGGCCTCCTCCCTGCTTTGCATGTAAGTTACTTAAGATACACCATCTTTGAAAGAGTTTCCTTATTATGCCTCACCTACCGCACCACACTATTTCGTGTTCCAAAGGGGAGGCGCTCGACGTCACAACGTGCATCGGAAGCATCTCCGAGGAGAGCGGCGCCCACACCGAGTACGTCTTCGAAGAGAAAGGCAAATGATAATATGGCAGAACCTTCATCAAATAGGTAAGGCTTTCTTTTTTGAAAATACATCTCCTGATCGCCACATCAAATCGTGATGCCATTCGCCACATTCGATCAGGAAAAGTGTCCGCCGGACTATGTCCGGGGATCCTGCCGGTCATGCCTCCACTAGTCAGGTTCCAGACCCAGTCCTAAAGACAGGGGCTGACACGGGAGTGGCGTCGAACTGTCCTTCCGCACAGGATTCAGATGATATGTCCGTGACGAACTCTGAAGTGGAGAGCGCCATGAATCATCGTCGTCAGAGGGCCGCTCTCCGTGACCCCGGCTTTTCAAAGGAGACATTCGATGCTTTTATCTCGGCCGATTCATACATCCGAGCTGCTCGGGATGGGCTTGCCAGAGCCACGGACCAGCATCTAAAAGATATGCGGGTAAGTGTCGATTTAATAATCATACACCAGTAGCCCCCGAGACTTAAAGCGGGTGATACAACTAATTTAAGGATCATTGTATAATCAAGCACTTATGGAGAAGAATAGCCCGTTGTCTCAGGAGCTGGAAAAATGTCAGACTCAACAAACTGCGGCTACCACCGAATTGGAAAAATTTAAGGAGGCACCACCAGGTAATGTTTCTCCCTAGTAGAAAGAAGTATAATCATATACCAGTTATATTAACACTGTTGTGTTTCTACCGACAGAATCAGTAGAGCAACTGAGAGAGAAACAGAAGGACGCCCAAGCTGGTGAACAAGAGGCCAAAAGGTAACATGCGACAGGCGAACGTGTGCTGACGCCGGTCAGGGATGAAAAGAACAAGTTGCAGGATTCCCATACCCAACTGGGAGAAGAACTAAAAGATGTTTGAGCCCAGCTAGCTGACGCCGTCAAGGAGAATAGGAGGCTACAAGGCGGCATATTCAGTATGCTTTTCAAACATGCCTCCCTATAATTCGGCGAGGACCGGAACTGACAGATTTGTGTCTGCAGGTATGCTGACTAGCCGTCCCGATGAAGAAATGTCTGGATCTCAAGGTGACCTGCTACAAGAGTTGTCCCAGATGCACGAGCGAGTTCGGCAGGCAATGCATAGTGTTGCCAAGGCTTTATGGCCATCCGCCTCTCCTCCAGGAGGTATGGCGGAGCTCGTGGAGCTGTTCAAAGGGGCACGGCGGCGTATTCGATTATGGAAGATATCAGCCTACCGGGAATGTGTGTGAGAGGCCTGGGCCATGGTAAAAACACGGTATACCAAGCTTGATCCGAATCATATGGCTTGGGTCAGACCACTAGGGTCAGATGGGAAAGAAATTCCCGTCAATTTGGTATATGACCAAGTAGAAGTAGCTACCAAATATTCCCAACAGTATTAGAAGCTAGACAGCCTGTTAGCCGGTATAGAGGAGGAAGTTTTTGAGTCCCAGTGACTATGTTCTTTCCTTGATATATTTGTTCCTAGCCGGATTGTAAAATGATTGTCATGGCCGACCTTTTCGCTTCGACCTCTGGACTCGAAGGTGCAGAGTGTTTCCGAATACTCGAGCAGTATAATAGACCAGGGTATGCGTGGAAACCAGGCGTAGGGGTCATAGTTGCTTGAACAGACATGTTGTATCCGGCTAGCTATGTTATATTACATTGTGATTGTAAGAAACATCTTCTAGAGAGAATAGTTCCGTTAAGGGTTCCTTTCCCTGGGTGTGCATGAGTTAATATGCAAGTCCGAACTGTGATTGAAAACATCGCAGTATAGGTAACATCTGGGGGTTCATGGTGGAAGAAAGGTAAAACATATTTAGTCCGCCAACCGAATATTCCCTTAAGAATGCTAGCTTTCGGCTTCACCCAGTCTGAGGAACAAGTCCGGATGACCCGGCAGTAACAATCACAGAGGTGCTCCCTTAATGCCCCAGCCAAATTAACGGGAACGTAGGGCATAAGCACAGGAGCCAGGCAACCCAGCTTGGCCAAAACTTAAGTCATATCGATGCATATAATGGCAAAGAAAAGTTACATATGGTGAAAAACGCATATGTGATGAGCTTGAGGCTCGAAAAATAACAATAATAAGCTTTTGTGAAAGAAGCCCCCAGGTATAATGGACGTACACATTTGAGAATGTGTACGTTATAGGTGTATGGTTTAGCCGCATGATTTTAAGGCTTATAAAAGAGGGCGAAAAGAGAGGATAAAAAATAATTTAAACAATAGGGAGGAGGAAACAAACTAAGGGTTCGACGCTAGGCATAGAATCTTCGGAGTCTGGCAGCATTCCAGGGGTTTGGTTCTAGGCGGTTGTCTGATGCATCACGCAGGCGGTACGCTCCTCCAGTGAGAACTTCGTCAATGATGAAGGGACCCTCCCAATTGGGCTTGAGTTTGTCCATTTTCTTCTCTGGCAAGCGTAGAACGAGTTCGCCAAAATTGTAAGTCTTGGCACATACTTCTCTGCTTTGATATGTGCAGGCCTGTTGTTGATAAAATGCGGAATGAGCTTTTGCAATGTCGCGCTCCTCCTCCAGGGCATCTAAGCTGTCCTGCCGATCAAGCTCGGCCTCTCACTCTCTTCATACATGCGCACTTGAGGTGAGTCATGAATAATGTCGCAGGGTAACACATCCTCTCCGTCGTACACCATGAAGAAAGGTGTATATCCGGTAGTGCGATTGGGTATGGTCAGCAGCCCCCAGAGTACGGAGTCGAGCTCCTCCACCCAGTGCTTGTATGATTCTTTCAAAGACCGCACTAGTCTGGGTTTGATGCCGCTCATAATAAGACAATTGGCTCGTTCGACTTGACCATTTGTTTGCGGATGATAGACGGAGGCGTAATAGAGATTAATGCCTAGATGTAGCGACCCGACCTCAGACGGTCAAGTCTCTATGCTTAAGTGTCATCCCTGGATCGGTATGCTGACACACAGTGCTCGAGGATTTATAACAGAGGTAAATCACATGTATAAAGTAACGTAAATACTATTACCTCAATCCAAATAGCAGAAGTAACAACAAGTTTGTGGATTCCCATCAACACCAACGGCAAATTTGAGTGTAGAAATCGTAACCATAATGTATCACTTACTCGTCGTAAGAAGTCCTACAACATGATACGTTGCAGCCACAAAGGGTAAGTACATTAAATGTACTGGCAAATTCACACCATAGGATAATGATGAATAATAACTATCACTACATGCATATATGGCTGGTGGAGGCTCTATGGTTATAATGTTATTTGCGGAAAGCCAATTTTTCCCTACATCAAAGGAATAAATTTTATTTAACTACCAAGTTGGTTGAAAATTATTGAGAAGGTTCCTCCAACTAAATCCCAGTTAAAAGTTAACAACCCAACAAATTAATTCAGTAAAGTGATGAGATCGACATGATAATCCAACATCCAGATAATCAAGATGTCCATAACCAGGGAAACGGCTAATCATGATTAGTTTGTATACTCTACAAAGGTTTGCGCACTTTTCCCCAGAAGACTCGATCTCCTCCGTTGGATTTCCCGCACTACATGGTGTTTGAGAAACGGATGACAGAGACACAGTCCTTTAGAAACATTAAATCTTTACTCTGGGTGGACAGTTACACCTACTTTCCCCTACATCTGCTAGCCCACCACTGAAAGAGGTCTTGCAACTTACTCAACTATGCTAGAGTCCATAATAGCTTGTGGCTGCACACAGAAGTTTCTAGCAAGAATAATCTTATGATCCCATTGAGCCTGGGTGGCGAACCATAGGATAATCTCACGGGTACTCCAGGATATCCTAGGACAACACTGGATTCTCCAGGTGCCCGCAACTAATCCACCCAGACATGTATTGAAGTACCCACTTAAGTTAACCATTAATTAACAAACTCACATCTGTCATGGATACACTCAAACCAAATCCACGTCTACGAGCATAGCATGGCAATATAGCCATAACGTAGAAGTAACTCCCAAGGGTTTGATATAAAAAGGGCAATAGGTTCTACCTCATCATCTACTTCCCAATACCCACATGTTATCAAATCCTAACCATGCAATGTTTGAGGGGTTGAAACCAATGCATAAAAACTGGGTAATAAAGGGATATGATCAAAGAGTGAAGTTGCCTGTACTTTTGAGGAAGATGATTCGCACACATAACTCCTGATAGTTCTACTCGTCACACTCCGGTCAATCTAGCGTAAGCAAGCAATAGTAACCACACATAAGCAATCATGCAAAAGAATCGAAGAAAAGATCTCAGAAAACTTCGAAAACAAGCAATTTACTCTTGCAACAAAATACAATTTCTAACAGTACCAAAATTAAGTGAATTTGTCCTTATCAGAAAGTTTAGGTCAAGAGCTTCGATTTGCAAAAAGAATCAACTCAAACGGAGTTATAAAACTCAAGTTATGATCAAAAGAAGTTCAAACTCAAATCTGTTTGAAAATCAAATTTTAAATGTTTAAAAAGATGTTTAAGTTGTTTTACTAGAAAGAGGGGATCGTAACGAAGAAGTGGGCATTAGTTTCGTTGGATTTGGACAAACGAGCGAAAAGTTACGAGCGTTGCATAGGTCCCTGGCGAGAAAAAAAAATAAACGGGCCTGCGGATCGGGCGTACCGGGCGGCGAACAACGGGGCGACAGGTGGCGCTGGGCGACCACGATGGGGAAAAAGGCCGGGGGCGTTATATAAAGGGGCAGGGGAGGCCTGACTTGGAGGAGGTCCAAGGCGGTGAGGCCGGCTGGAAGCGGAATCTAGCCGGTGCTGGTCGCGGATTTGCTTTTACAGAGAAAAAATTATAAAGACAAAAATAATAATACTTTTATATAGCGTATTATATATTAAAATTTTCAGAAAAAGATTTTCTATAACGTGAACATTTTACTAACGTCAAATAAAATACTCAAAAATTCAAATAAATCAAACAGTACTACTGCTCTAATAAAATCCAATAAAAATCATTTTAAAAAATACCAAAATGATTTCAAATTTATTTCTTTCCAATTTGCTAATGTAGGGATTCATTAAACCCTATTTTCCATATATTTTATTTTTGGAGGAAAATAATTTGAATAAAACCCAAATAACTCCAAATTGAAAATAATTTCAAAATGATTTTAAAATTGATTCTTTAAAACTCCCAACTCATATTTTGTAGGTTTTTTAAGAAGTCATTTTATCCTCTCTCATGAAAATCATTGAGTTGCTTAGAGTTTCTGGATTTGAAATATTTTCAAATGAAATTCAAATATTTTCAACAACCCTTTTCATTTAAATAAATGGAAGAAGTCATGTCATCTTCTCTCTAGGTTTTGTATTTGAAAAGAATTTGAATTCGTGGAGATCACAAATGAAAAATGAAAGTTTGGGAAAGTCCTTTTATTCCCTCTCATTTAACTTCCAAAAGTTTCAAATTTCACTCACTTTCAGCCAATCAATCACACAACAATCAAACAAACAATCAAAACTATCTATTTAATATAACATTCCAAAATTTAGAATTTTGGGATGTTACAAACCTACCACCCTTAAAATGAATCCCGTCCTCGAGATTCGGAGACGCTAGAAAGAAATAGGTTAGGTTCGGGGGTCTTCTCAAAATCCATCGATCGTGACAGGGGGTCTGGGGTGCTACCACCCTTAGAAGCATGGTTACGGTTCAATCGAAACTCATATATTCCATCCTTATTGTTGACAGTGTCGGTCTTCTCAAATTCTCAGGAAAATTCCTTCTCTTGGCTCTTCCTATAGTGGCATAAACTTTACCGCAATTCTTCTGTCCTTTCCTCTTGGTAAGGTCCTTCTGTGACTTGGTCTTCTTAGTTGACAGGTCTGGCGCCAATACTAAGAACTATCGATATCTCATGGTGGTCAACAATTTATGGTTTCTCCTGCAGGAAATGGGTCTGGGCTTCATTCTCACCGTATGACCTACGATTGGCAATAGCTGCCTTGTAAGAGAAAATACTTATACCATTCTAAGGTTTAAACAAGGTTTTGACCGTCGTCTCTCTACTATAGGTAAGTCACTCAGGTTTTACCATCCCATATAGCAAAGGCGAATAATAAGAGTAAGTTGGTATGGTGATCAATCCATCCCGCACCCAAATCATTACCCTGTATATGATTTAGCAAATCCCGTATTCTAACACTCGGTCATCCTCACAAGCATTACAGAATTTCTCTTGTCCACGAACTTGCGTTTGGAATAATCCATTGATTCTGCAAGCCAAACAAACATCTAACATTTCTTCACAACTCTCTGGTTTTGCGTTACTCCTATAAAATTGTTGTCGATAAAATCGTAACTTCTTCCAGGGTTTTTCCTTTAGCAATAATGTGCTTGCTTCTTGGCAGGTCCTGGGGCCTGTAGGTTATGGCCCATCTCATCACTTACAAACCTTGAAATCATCATCGGGCAACTCATCATTATTCCAACATCCAGCTTCCTAGCATTTCTTACATCCATGCAATTGTAGTGTCTCCCTTCCTTCTATCGGTACCAAACTAAGACGTGGCCACATAGACTCATCATGGAGTTACAAGTGCTCCATATTACCCACATTATGCTTCCTCTATATCCAATAATACTTCATTCATTCATACTTCTTGGGGTATGCAACATATCGAGATAAAACTCGTACTTATTTTGTCCGTAGTCCAGTCCGTGGAACATCATTGTCCTTTCCAGGGGTCAAGTGTCCTCACAAAGTACTAACATCCTTGAAATGCACAAATTCACCCATACACCTTATTTCTCATATCCTCGAAAATGGTCAAAAATCTTTTCTTCATAGAGTAACGACTCTTAAAATCCAAATCAGTACAAATGATGCTAACTTGATTGATTCTCAAATTATCACAATCTCCTGCATTTCCAGTACATGCCTCAAGTCAACACCTCAATATAAAAGAATTGTTCCCACTACTGCTACTATATTCCTTTTGTTCAAAACTCAACTATTTAGCAGAAGCCTCCTTCTCTTTAGGACAATCTCTGGCAAAGTGCCGTGCTTCATTACAGCAGAAACATATTACTTCTGACAAGTCACAAGGTTTCCGTGTGATTTCAAAGCCTCCTTGGGTCCTCGACTTGCTTTTTGGGCAACCACTAAGGTAGTGCCCTGACTCCTTGCACTTGAAACAGGTGATGTGACTCAGGTCCTTCCTGGAATCCAATCTATTTCTCTTCCTAGACTTTTCCATTCCAATCAGGGCTTCTATTTCCTGTGGGTCATACTCTACTTTCTCTATCGGGAATTCTACTAGATCTCCATTCCGACAATTCTGGGAGATGTGTCGTTATTCTCCACATGAATAGCACGACTTAGTGCATGGTTTAATTGGGTCTTCTTCGGGTGTGTCCTCCACCTCTTCCTTCATCACATGTTCTTCTAAAATTTCCTTGAGGGCTCCTTTCATTGCTTCTTTCTTCTGTTGGATGGTTCTTTGAACCACGAGGTAAATGTGACACTGAGCAGGGTAGTGGGTAGTCCCTTCGCTCAAGAAACAAGTAATCTGCTTAGTTGGGCGTTCTTCATGTGGGTCATTTTCTTCACAGTGGAGGCATTCATCCTTGGGCTCTTTATGGTCGTCTCCTATTTCTCCATAGAGCTTGCATGCATAAGGTTTCTTCATATCATTTCCATAAGGCTTCAATTTCTGGGACACAAACCGAGACTTTGGCAAAGTGAACTTAAATTCTTTCCAAGTGGTTACTCCTTGCCATCCATTGATGGTTTGGTACATCCTCCACCAAGTAGCAGCATCTCTTCTAAAGCACTAAAGAGCATGCTGGGTCATATCCTTTATGATAATAGGGTTATTCTCCATATGATCTTCCATGTTCTGAATCCATCGGTCTGTCTCCAATTGACTTATCGATCCAGGAAACATGAGTTCATGTCCATTCATCCTCTATTGGGTCCATAGGTTTGGGGTGAGATAAGAGAGATAGAGAGGGATACAAACAATGCAAACAACAGTTTCAAAAAGACAGATTTTATTTTGTGGCCGTCAGAAAAAACCATCAAACAAATGACAGCTCACAATCGTCGCATCTGACGTAGGTATATAACAGGGGCTTGGTCTTCTAAAGGTTAATAAATATTCAAAGTTGCGAAACTCTTCAAGCCTTGTTCATGTCTCCGATGGCTTCTTCCGATCGTGCTTGTCCTTCTCAGGTTCTTTTGCCAGATCATCTTTGTTGACACAAAGTCTCTAGTGACGTCCTTTAATATTTCTAGAGTTGCGTTCCAAACTTCTGGGTTTCAACATCCTTGGCATGAACCATATCCCTACTATCCTTCAACTCCTGACGAATCTCCGGTATCTCGAGGTTTTGCTCCTCCAGCTTGGCTACTTTCAGCTTCTGGGTCCTAAGTTCTTAACGAAATGCTTTCTCATCAAATACGGCTTCCTACAGGTCCATCTTAAAATTCTTGATGTAATACTCGAGATCCTGGTGATACACCAGCTAAAGTTAAAACTTCATCTCTTGCGGATAGGTGTTACATCAGCCTTCTACCATCCAGTCCTTCCGGAGAAATGCATGCTTAACTCAGCACGGTGACAATAGCATAAGCGGGCGATAACATCATGGATAGTCGTGTTTCTTCTCTTATCATTTCCATGAGCTATCATTCCATAGTTGATATGTCCTGCCTTAGGGTTTTCTTGACAAAACTTTGAGTTCTAATGTTTCATGTTCCAGTCTTTCTCCGATACACCTTGATCTCGGGTATTGACAGCTGTCAATAGTCTGACAAATTCCATAAGGGTAGCTTTCCTAGGTCATACCAACCTGGGAATTCTTCAAAACCTTCAAATTCTCCTAGTCTTCGGAGTCTTCAACCATTATAGTTTCCATTATTATAGTGCACGGTAAAATCCTCTTCATTCCGTAGAGGTCTTTGTTGTCCGATATCTTGTACTTCTTGGAGTGATCTCATCAGTCGAATCTTCGCGTGGTCAAAAGGGGAAATGGGTATAGTCTAATTAAAAGGGAAAATATTTGATAAAACTCAGAAAAGAAGAGAGGTAAAAGATCCTTTTGAAAATAAAGTTGTAGAGAAAATATTTCCTATGGGCTTGCCAGTTTCTAGGGGTCACGTCCTATAGTCAACATGTGCTCTTATACCATCTTGTAGCGACCCGACTATAGTCAACATGTTCTCTGATACCAACGGCAAAGTTGAGTGTAGAAATCGTAACCCTAATGTATCACTTACTCATCGTAAGAAGTACTGCAACATGAGACGTTGCAGCCACAAAGGGTCAGTACATTGAATGTACTAGCAAATTCACACCATAGGATAATGATGAATAATGACTAACACTACATGTGTATATGGCTGGTGGAGGCTTTATGGTTATAATGTTTTTTGCAAAAAGCCAATTTTTTCCTACATCAAAGGAATGAATTTTATTTAACTACCAAGTTGGTTGAAAATTATTGAGAACGTTCCTCCAACTCAATCCCAATTAAAAGTTAACAACCCAAAAAATTAATTAAGTAAAGTGATGAGATCAACATGATAATCCAAGATCCAGATACTCGAGATGTCCATAACCGGGGACACGGCTAATCATGATTAGTTTGTACACTCTACAGAGGTTTTCGCACTTTTCCCCACAAGACTCGATCTCCTCCATTGGATTTCTCGCACTACAAGGTGTTTGAGAAACGGATGACAGAGACACAGTCTTTCAGAAACATTAACTCTTTACTCTGGGTGGGCAGTTACACCTACTTTCCCCTACATATGCTAGCCCACCACTTAAAGAGGTCTTGCAACTTACTCAACTATGCTAGAGCCCATAATAGCTTGTGGCTACGCACGGAAGTTTGTAGCAAGAATAATCTTATGATCTGTTTGACCATGGGTGGCGAACCATAGGATGAACTCACGGGTACTCCAGGATATCCTAGGACAACACTGGATTCTCCAGGTGCCCGCAACTAATCCACCCAGACATGTATTAAAGTACCCACCTTAAGTTAACCATTAATTAACAAACTCACATCTGTCATGGATACGCTCAAACCCAATCCACGTCTACGACCATAGCATGAAAATATAGGCATAACGTAAAAGTAACTCCCAAGGGTTTGATATAAAAAGGGCAATAGGTTCTACCTCATCATCTACTTCCCAATACCCACATGTTATCAAATCCTAACCATGCCATGTTTGAGGGGTTGAAACTAATGCATAAAAACTGGGTAATAAAGGGATATGATCAAAGTGTGAACTTGCTTGTACTGTTGATCTAGATGATTCACACATAACATCTGATAGTTCTACTCGTCACACTCCGGTCAATCTATCGTAAGCAAGCAATATTAACCACACATAAGCAATCATGCAAAAGAATCGAAGAAAAGATCTCGGAAAACTTAAAAAAGCAATTTACTCTTGCAACATAAAATAATTTCTAGCAGTAACAAAATTGAGTGAATTTGGCCTTATCAGAAAGTTTAGGTCAAGAGCTTCGATTTGTAAAAAGAATCAACTCAAATGGAGTTGTAAAACTCATGTTCTGATCAAAAGAAGTTCAAACTCAAATCTGTTTGAAAAATCAAATTTTAAATTTTCAAAAACATGTTTAAGTTGTTTTACTGTAAAGAGGGGATCGTAATGAAGAAGTGGGCGTTGGTTTCATTGGATTTGGACAAACAAGCGAAATGTTACGAGCGCTGCAAGATCACAGACTAATTTGTAAAAAAAATCGTGAATAGGTCCCTGACGAGAAGAAAAAAAATATTTTTTTAACGGGCCAGCGGATCGGGCGTACCGGGCGGCGAACAACGGGGCGACAGGTGGCGCTGGGCGACCACGATGGGGAAAAAGGCCGGGGGCGTTATATAAAGGGGCAGGGGAGGCCTGACTTGGAGGAGGTCCAAGGCGGTGAGGCCGGCTGGAAGCGGAATCTAGCCGGTGCTGGTCGCGGATTTGCTTTTACAGAGAAAAAATTATAAAGACAAAAATAATAATACTTTTATATAGCGTATTATATTACAAATATTTTAGAAAAAGTTTTCCTGCAATGTGAACATTTTAGTAACGTCAAATAAAATACTCAAAAATTCAAATAAATCAAACAATACTACTGCTCTAATAAAATCCAATAGAAATCATTTTAAAATACCAAAATGATTTCAAATTTATTTCTCTCCAATTTTCTAATGTAGGGAATCATTTTACCCTATTTTCCATATATTTTATTTTTGGAGGAAAATAATTTGAATAAAACCCAAATAACTCCAAATTGAAAATCATTTCAAAAGGATTTTAAATTTGATTCTTTGAAACTCCCAACTCATATTTCATAGGTTTTTGAAGAAGTCATTTTATCCTCTCTCATGAAAATCATTGAGTTGCTTAGAGTTTTTGGATTTGAAATATTTTCAAATGAAATTCAAATATTTTCAGCAACCCCTTTCATTTAAATAAATGGAAGAAGTCATGTCATCTTCTCTCTAGGCTTTTGTATTTGAAAAGAATTTGAATTCGTGGAGATCACAAATGCAAAATGAAAGTTCGGGAATGTCCTTTTATTCCCTCTCATTTAACTTTCAAAAGTTTCAAATTTCACTCACTTTCAGTCAATCAATCACACAACAATCAAACAAACAATCAAAACTATCTATTTAATATAACATTCCAAAATTTAGAATTTTGGGATGTTACACTAGATTAGCACACCCGGCTTTCACGACATCGGCTGCAAAATTAGAGCCGTTGTCGGTGATGATGCTGTGTGGGACACGTACCGGTGCACAACACCGGATATAAAGTCTATCACTTGTCCGGCTTCGGCCGTTTTAACTACTTTGGCCTCTATCCACTAAGTGAACTTATATACCATGACTAGCAGATATTTTTTCTTATGGCTGCCTCCTTTAAGGGGTCCAACCATGTCAAGCCCCCAGACCGTGAAAGGCCACGTGATGGGGACTGGTTGTAGAGCAGTGGGTGGCATATGGTTTTGGTTGGCGAAAAGCTGGCTGACGCAACGTTGGACAAGTTCCTGTGCATCTGCTCGGTTCGTCGGCCAGTAGAAACCTGTATGGAAGGCCTTGCTTACAAGGGCCTGAGCTGCGGCGTGGTGAACACCAAGACCGGCATGAATTTCAGCCAAGAGCTACCGCCCCTCTTCCTCAGAGATACATCTTTGAAGTACTCCGGTAGCGCTTTTCTTGTAGAGTTCTCCTTCGTGGACCTTATAGGCTTTCGAATGCCGAACAATGCAGCGAGCCTCATTCTGATCCTCAAGGAGCTCTCGCTATTGAGGTAGGCCAAGAAGGGTTTGGTCCATGGGGCAATGACTGCCATGATAAGATGGGCCGACGGTGTTATTTCGGTGGATGAGCCTCCGATGATATCGGTATGTTCAGAATCTGGCGTTATGGTCGGATCCGGACTGACGTTGTCGCTCTCTCCTTGACACACCACAAATGGCTTGAAAAGCCTTTCCAAAATGATGTTTGGTGGGACGGGGTCGCGCTTGGTGCCGATGCGAGCAAGGACATCCGCCGCTTGATTACTTTCTTGAGCCACATGGTGAAACTCGAGCCCCTTGAACCGAGCCGACATTTTGAGAACGGCGTTAAGGTAAGCCGCCATCTTCGGATCCTTGGCATTGAAATCTCCATTTATTTGAGATATCACGAGGTTCGAGTCCCCGCGCAGTTCCAGGTGTTGTATGCCCATGGAGACAGCCATCCGAAGACCATGCAATAAGGCCTCATATTCGGCTGCATTGTTGGAGTCTGTGTATAATATTTCGAGTACGTACTGAACTATATCTCTAGTGGGGGATGTTAAGACAACGCCCTCCCCTAAGCCCGCCAGCATTTTGGAACCATCGAAGTGCATGACCCAGTTGGAATATGTGCCGTACTCTTTAGGGTGTTTGGCTTGTGTCCATTCGGCGACGAAGTCTGCCAGTACTTGGGATCGAATGGAAGGAGCTCAATGTCATGTGGTGTCGCGATTGTTTATTATGTCGTTCAGTTGAACTTCGGAAGCCACTATGATCGATCACTCTTGGAAATAGTGTCATAGCTTCTGAGATGCCATGAAGACCGCGTATGGTATCTTTTAATAACGAGGGTACCGGGATTTGCATGGAGTTAGGATAGTGGATATGTAGTATACCAGCTTATGGAGCGGGAACTTGTGTCCGTCCTCCTCTCGTTCGAAGACGAGTACTTCGCTCACCACCTGGTGTGTTGCAGATATGCATAATAACATTGGTTCGCTGATGCTTGGTGCGGCTAGGACTGGATTGCTTGCTAGCAGAGCCTTTATTTCTTCCAATCCGGTCGTTGCTGCATCTGTCCACTCGAAGTGATCGGTGCGTCGGAGAAGTCGATAAAGTGGCAATGCTTTTTCTCCTAGTCTGGAGATAAAGCAGCTTAAAGCTACCATGCATCCAGCTAGTTTTTGGACCTATTTAAGGTCTGTTGGTGTAGCCAATTGTGATAAAGCTCGGATTTTGGCTGGATTTGTCTCGATTCCTCTACTAGAAACAATGAAGCCCAGTAGTTTTCCAGAGGGGACGCCGAAAACACATTTTTCCGGATTGAGCTTAATGTCATATGTCCGTAGATTGTCAAATGTGAGAGTAAGTCGACTATTAATGACTCGACGCGCTTAGTCTTGATGACGATGTCGTCCACATATGCTTCAACTATCTTGTTGATTTGTTTCTCTAGGCATGTTTGAATCATGCATTGGTAGGTGGCGCCGGCGTTTTTGAGCCCAAAGGGCATAGTGTTGAAGCAGAAAGGCTCGTATGGGGTAATAAATTTCGTTGCGGCTTGGTCGGATTCCTTCATTTTAATTTGATGGTATCCGGAATACGCGTCGAGGAAACACAATGAGTCATGTCCTGTAGTGGCGTCAATAATTTGATCGATGCGGGGGAGGGGGAATGGATCCTTAGGGCAAGCTTTGTTGAGGTCTTTGAAATCGACGCACAAGCGCCAAGATTTATCCTTCTTTGGCACCATCACCAGATTTGCTAGCCAGTCCGGATGTTTTATTTCTCTGATGAATCCGGCCTCAATTAGCTTGGCTAGCTCCTCCCCCATAGCTTGTCGTTTGGGTTCAGAAAAGCACCGCAGTGTTTGCTTAACTGGCTTGTCTCCCTTCAATATATTGAGGTTATGCTTAGCCAACCTGTGTTGGATTCCTGGCATATCAGAAGGGTGCCAGGTGAATATGCCCCAGTTCTCGCGTAGGAACGCTCGTAGTGCGGCATCCACCATTGGGTCCAGCTGTGCACCAATGGAGGCTGTTTTCTTTGGGTCCATCGGGTGGACTTGGAATTTGACTATTTCATCTGCTGGTTTGAAGGAGGTGGATTTAGAGCACTTGTCGAGGATTACGTCGTCCCTATCCACTGTTGAGCGCAGCACAGTTAACTCTTCGGCCGCAAGGGCCTCAGAGAGTGCCTCGAGGGCTAGGGAGGATGTTTTGTTTTCGGCACGGAGGGCTATATCCTGATTACTAGCAAGAGTGATAATACCGTTGGGCCCGGCCATTTTGGGTTTCATATACTCGTAATCAGGTATGGCTTGAAAGCTTGTGAATGCATCTTGCCCCAACAGGGCGTGGTATCCACTTTTGAAAGGGGCCACTTGGAAGGTTATCTCTTCGGACTGATAGTTCTCCGGCATGCCGAATACCATGTCAAGTGTGATTTTTCCTACACATCGTGCCTCCCGACTAGGAATAATTCCTGGAAAGGTCATGCTACTTTGCTCGATACGACTCCTGTCTATTTCCATTTTACTGAGTGTATCCTCGTAGATGAGGTTTATCCCGCTGTCGCCGTCCATGAGCACTTTGGTGAGTCGAAAGCCGTCCACAAATGGATTGAGGACCAAGGTGGCTGGTGCCCAGACTGACCGGGTTTTTGGTTCGTCACGGGCGTTGAAAGTTATGTCCATGTCGTTCCAAGGATTTATTGTTGCGACTTGACAGACTTCGGCTAGGTCGCGGAGTGCCCTTTTGCGCCGATTGTTTGAAGCGAAAGTCTCGAAGACTGTCAATACTCTGCGGTCGTCGTGTTCTGCGGGGAGTTGTTCCGAGGTATTTTTGGTGAGGATACCCTCGCCACTCTTGGCCACTTGCCGGAGTACACAACATGCTCTAAGGCTGTGGGTAGGTATGGTATCCGGTGTTGTGTGTATTTTACACGGCCTATCAAGCCATCCCTCCAGAACGGTTCCACGCCCCGTAATGGGTTTTTATTTCTTTACTGTTGTGTCGGGTGCCCCATGAGGGTGCATCCTTTTTGTCTGGACGAAAGGTTGAGTGGGAGCTAGCGGTTCCCAATGACCTGCCTGAGTTTTCGAGGCGCTTTCCATTGCGCAGTACTTCTATACTATGGTTGCCAAATCGGTGAATTGTAATACGTGACAGCGGTTGATAGCGTTGAAGATTCCTTCGTCTGTACAATTACTAAGGGATATTGATATCACGTCTTCGTCGCGGCAATCTTTGATCTTGTTCTTGACAAGGAGGAATCTGGCCCAAAAGTGATGGACTATTTCCTGAGACTGCTGCCGTAGGTATGTGAGATCGCGTATATCTGGGTGGGTGGGTGGATTTAAATCTGAACCCTGGCCCAATTTGGGATCCAGAGTTTGAGAAATTTCCGAGCTTAATAGTTCGGGCTTCGGGAGATCAACCAATTTTTCAGGTCTACCGTCTGATTCCAAGTTCGGAGGCAAAGGCATGTCGTTCCGTGGATAGGTATCTGGCTCTTCGAGCTCGGAGATCCAAACATATTTCGTCCTCAGTATAGAGGGAGAGTTTTTGTTTTGCTCCTCCACTACCGCTATCTGATGGGTGATCGATGAAGATTTGATTTCTCTCTGGTCAGGTTTAAGACCAATCTGACCATAGTCTGTAGTGACCCCCAAGGCGGCGATGCGATCCAGGAGTTCGTTCCATGACGATAATTCCGTTGGATCCATCTATTTGGAGTATTCGGAGTCAATTCGGAGGCGATTTTCGATGACCCGAGAAGTCATCGTCGGCTCACTGGCCGAACAGGCGGTCATGATAAAGTCACCCGACTGGAGGGTTTGGCCTGAGGCTAGGGCTCCATCGGCGGTGATGTTGTCCTTTATCACAAGGCGAGCCATCAACCCTGACTTCGACTTCACAGTGGAACTCTCAATGAAAGCACCAATGTCGGTGTCAAAACCGGCGGATCTAGGGTAGGGGGTCCCGAACTGTGCATCTGTGGTTGATGGTAATAGGAGACAGGGAACACAATGCTTACCCAGGTTCGGGCCCTCTTGGTGGAGGTAAAACCCTACGTCCTGCTAGATTAATATTGATGAGTATGGGGGTTACAAGAGTGGATCTACCACGAGATCGGAATGGCTAAAACCCTAGAAGTCTAGCCTATCCGATTATGATTGTCCCTACGAACTAAACCCTCCGGTTTATATAGACACCAGTGGGAACTAGGGTTGTACAAAGACGGTTACATAGAAAGGAAATAGTACTTCCTGCTGCCTAGCTTGCCATCCACGCAAAGGAGAGTCCTATCCGGACATGGGAAAAGTCTTCTATCTTGTATCTTCATGGCCCAATAGTCCAGCCCATGTCTAACATGCCAGAAGCCAGAGGACCCCTTAGTCCAGGACTCCCTCAACTGGTGCCTGCCCCTGGTGTGTTGAAAAGGTTTCTCGCATCGTACTCTAGAGGTAAACGACTCTGGTGTCTCCTTCTCATGACCTCATTGGATGATGTCGGTGTCAAAACCGGCGGATCTCGGGTAGGGGGTCCCGAACTGTGCATCTAGGCAGATGGTAACAGGAGACAAGGACACGATGTTTTTACCCAGGTTCGGGCCCTCTCGATGGAGGTAAACCCCTACTCCGGCTTGATTAATATTGATGATATGGGTAGTACAAGAGTAGATCTACCACGAGATCAAGGAGGCTAAGCCCTAGAATCTAGCCTATGGTATGATTGTTGTATGATGAAGTTGTCCTACGGACTAGAACCCTCCGGTTTATATAGACACCGGATAGGGTTAGGGTTACACAGAGTCGGTTACAATGGTAGGAGATCTTGAATATCCGCATCACGAAGCTTGCCCTCCATGCCATGGAAAGTGCCATCCGGACACGGGACGAAGTCTTCAATCTTGTATCTTCATAGTCCTGGAGTCCGGCTGAAGGTATAGTCCGGCTACCCGAACACCCCCTAATCCAGGACTCGCTCAGTAGCCCCTGAACCAGGATTCAATGACGACGAGTCCGGCGCGCAGATTGTCTTCGGCATTGCAAGGCAGGTTTCTCCTCCAAGTCCTTCAAGAAGATTTTAAACACCAAGGATAGTGTCTGGCTCTGCAAAATAAGTTTCCACATATTGCCATAGAGAGAATAATATCAACACAAATCTAATCTGCTGACGTATTCCGCAGCATGACATCACACTACGGCCAAGTACTTTACTCGAATCGTTTTTACTTTTCCACCTCAGCACGTTTAGTGAGGCGGTTTCCTTGGCACGTCTTGTCAGAGCAGAGATCGTGTCCCCCCTTTTACGGGATTCTCATCAATACGGACGTGGGTAAACCAATCGTGCCCGTTAGCATGTCTTCTCGATTAAAGGCGAGTCCCAAACGGTTACGGGGAGGGCTCCTGGTATTCAACCTCTTATAAAGAGACCAGGGCCTTACTCCTTTTCCCCAATCTCAAAACAAGTTCGCCCGCCGCCTCGAGTTCCAACACCCTAGGCTCCAGATTCCAGGCGCTTCGGACCTTCGACAATGTCCGGTTCTGACCTTCAAGGCCGATGGATGACCTCCTCCGTCACGGAGGAGGACGTGCTAAAGTTGAGAGAGGCTAAGTTCTTGACCGCCGAAATTTCGCATAGGTTGCCTGCTCAAAGGCAGGCTATTCCCAGTCCCTAGCCCGGTGAGAGCGTAGTGTTCATGTCTCACTTCCTTCGGGGGTCAGGCTTCCCGATGGATCCCTTTGTGAGGGGCTGGTGTTTTATTACGGGCTGGAATTTCATGACTTAGCTCCGGAGTCCATCCTCCACATTTCCTCATTCATCGTTGTGTGCGAAGCGTTCCTCCGTGTTACTCCTCACTTCGGATTATGGCTCAAGACTTTTGGAGTGGAGCCGAAGATGATCGAGGGACGGCACGCAGAGTGCGGAGGCGCTGTCATAAGTAAGAATGCTGATGCTCCATGGCCCGAGGGCTCCTTTCAAGTGGAGCTCGGCTTGTGGCAACAAGAGTGGTTCTGTATCACCACTCCCAGGAGCGCCAAGTGGGTGGCGCCTCCTCCCTTTCGCTCGGGTCCCCCATCACGGCTAGCATCATGGGTCAACAAAGGATTAGATTGGGGGTTATCCAAAGACGTGCCCTTGTTGCAGGGCCGCATCAGGGATCTCTTAGAAAGAGACCTCAACCTGGTCAAGGTGACGCAGGTCATGCTGATTCGCCGAACACTGCCCGGCAAACGTTGCTCCCTTCGTCTGTGGGAGTTTAATCCGGAGGGACCACGAGTTCTCCAGCATTTTATGGGCGCAACGCCCGTGGAGATGTATAAAATGTTCTTCGGATCACAAGCAATGTGTCCGGATTTGACCGAGGACGCAGGTTTAAGCTGCAATCGCCCGGATACTGAAGTAAGTAACCATGTGCCTGGACTCGCTATCCGTAAAATTGTCATAAATTCGCCCCTAAAAGAGTTGTCCTTTTAAACAGGAGTGGATAGCGAAGGCAAAGCTGATCAGGTGTCCGGCTCCCCTTCCTAAGACCAGACCGGATCCCGTGCTAGTCAGGATGTTGATGATCGTGCCTTTGGAGGGAAGTGAGGGGGAGGACAAGGAAACTATGGCCTCCTCGAAGGAGGCTGCTCCGAAATGATGAACCGACAATTCCTCTCCTAAAGGGAAGAAGAGGGCCACCTCTGACGACCCGGAGACCATGGCCTCAAAGCGGGGAAAAAAGTCCTCGTCAGAGGGTCCGACGCCAGGGAGATCCTCGGCCGAACTACGCCCTCAAAGGGATTTGCCCTCCAGCGAGCCGTAAGTAGAGAAAGATTTTCCTTTAGAGGGATGAGAGAAATCCTTGCTTTTTATCTGAGAAGATTAACCGAAATTTTACTTTGTAGCTTGGACCTTAGCCCTTCTCAGTAGAGCTCGTCTTCGAGGGATCTTCTTCCGGAGATGATGGAGAGTGGAACGCCTCCCCCTGCCATACGGCCTGGCGAGGCGGGCGACCCTGAGGTGTCGTCGCGGAGGGTTTCTCCGAATCCGGTAGGGGTGGAAGGTAGCCATATGTCCCCCCAAGGTTCTCCGTGTCCGGCCTTCGATGGAGGTCATAGGACGAGCCCGGCACCGTCCGGTGCGCGGTCGGAGGAGCTGATGATTCTGCCGGGGCGAGCTTCTATCTCAGAGGAGCACCATGCATTTATGGGTACGGTGATTGGAAGGATTTCGTCCGCGGAAAGTGGATTGCATGAGGCCGTCAGAAGTTTGCTGATGGGTTTTGAGGTACGTTTGATAATGTACTTCTTCGTCAGTTGCGCATAAAACAAGATGCGCCCTGTGTAGATAGTAGCCCCTGAGACTCTACGCGTTGTCAAGAAATGATGGCACGCAGAGGATCATAATCCCAGGTCTAAGATGTTGCCTTTGAATGTAGGTGGCGAGGTGTCCGGAATCAAGCCGAACTGATGATTTGGCCGAACTAAAGCGGCAACTGGACGTGGCAGATGCCGACATCGCACTTGTCAACAAGTGGCTTGATGAGGCTCAAGGTATGTAATTCCTCGGGCGGCATTAGGTAAGAGGAGCTTCATGCCAGTGTCTTACAATGTGTGTTCTTGACGCAGATGGTACGGCCGCTGTGGAGAATCTTAGGGCAGAACTTGCCCGTGCTAAGGAGCAAGCCAGAAAAAGCGATGCGGCTGCCGAGAAGGCCCTTGAAGAGCTGAGAGCCAAACAGGCTGCTCACTGCCGAAGCACAGAAGAGATGGCCGAGATGGCCGAGAAGTTAAAGAGCGCTGCAGACCATTGCAAACTTCTTGAGAAAGAAGACCGGGCGAGACAGGCGGACTTAGAGAAGGCCGTTGCCGATGCCAAGGACGCTCACTCTGTGATGAGAGCTGCGAAGGAGGAGCTGTGTCAGGCCGAACAGATTGTGGCTGGAAAGCCCTTTATGCTGCGGAGGAAGTTTTGCGATCCGAAGTTTGCTCCGTTGCACCGGATGTGGAGTGTGGAGGACACCTATCTGGATTTGGCAGCAAGTGCTACTGATGCGACCGAACACTTTCGAGATCTAAAAGATCGCGAAGTGGAAAAGCTTTTCTGGTCACAGTTCCACAATCCAGAGCGTCCACTGGCAGTGGACGATCGCCTGGCTCAATGGGCCGAACTGAATAGATTGTCCGGACTCGCCATGAAGTACGTCATGGGTCATCTGTGGCCTGGGAGATCGGAGCCGAAGAGTTATTTCAGCTTGGTGCAGCAATTCCTTGATGCGGTGCCGCGTATCAATGCGATGAAGAGGTCAGCGTGCATAGAGGGCGCACGGATGGCGCTTGCCCGTGTCAAGACATACTGGGCAGAGATGGAGACCACCGTTGTTGCGTCCCGAGATTCGGACAAAAGCCGAGTACCCTCCGAGCACTATTTTCAGGAAGTCCTTGAAGGCGCTCGTGTAATAGAGACGCAGTGCTCGAAGGATGCTATGTTATGATAGCATATGTAATTATAAAGCAATATTTTGATAAATTGTAGTGGCCTTTTATACTTGTGCCTTCAAGTATTGGGAACACCTCCTGTGCGGCCGGTTTAAGATATATATATATATATATATATAATCTAAAAGATGGCAGTCGTTGGCTTCAGCCCCCACGCACATAGTGCGGGGGTGCTCGCAGAAGACGCATTTTCACACTTAACCCAACGTCTTGGTCCTACAAAGGAGGTGATAGCGCAGCGGGCCAGGCAACCGGACTATAATGCTTTAACACTTTCACTTAGCCATAGGAGCTTGACAGTGGGACTATTTAGGTAGCCCCTTGGTGGCGACTGCGCTCGCCCGAGTTCGGGGCGCATATGTGCCTGGCCGGGAAACGACCCTTCGTTAAAATGGAGGAATCCTATAGATTCCGATAGGTCATTGGGTGGCTGACCAGTCTCACGCCACATCATGACAGTCAGTTTTCAGCTTTCTCTACTGAGGCGCTCGCCCGGCCTAACCGGGGCACAATCGCAGTAGTTCTCCTGGTGCTACCTTAGCCGATAGAGCGGAACGTAAGGTAGCCGAACTCAGGAGCCGGGCAACCCAACATTTGACCAAAGACATGATTCGGAGCTGATGCATATAATGCCAAAACCTGCGATGCCGAACACTCCCTAAGGTGTTCGGTCTTTATGAGTGCGGGCAAAACAACACTCTTTATTAAAAAGCCCCTAGTGTCCAGGTACGCGCAAAAATTCTGACGCGGCCACATGCCAAGACGCCAGCCTCCTCCTTGGTTATATGAGAGAAAACCAGGGGATATGTAGCAACAAGAGACAGTAAAAAAGGTTTACGCAGGGTCTTAATCTAAAAAGAATCCTTAGGGCGGGTCCCTACTGCACGTCTGCGCCTGTGTCTCTGTTGTGCCGTATCCTGGACGGGCGCTGCACGATGTTCATCTGCGAAAGAGAGGAACTGAGCTGAAAATGGGTCGTGCCAAACAAAAGTTTAAAATAAGCAAAGTATAAAGTAAAATATATAGAACTGAGCTTTATTGTCTCTTATTGTATATGTACGGAGCCCCTAGTGCGGGGGTATATGGCCACTAAGCCTGCATCAATGATGATTTTGTACCGAACTCGTCTATCTGCGTTCGTGGTCTTTAATGACCTATTCTAAAATTTTTGGCCGGTGAAGCCATTTTACTGTGGGGCTGTCAAAGCGGCCGCACAGTCCTCCGCTTGGGGGAGGGGCACATCAATGCTTCCCCTTTAAAGAGATGATGCCTCGTGGACCGGGCATCTTAAGCGTTAGAGATGCATAATGCAGTATTGCGTTAAAGCGGGCGAAAGCTTCGCGTCCAAGTAGTGCTTGATAGCGACTGGAGAATGGGACGATGTGGAAGGTCAGCTTGTCGCGGCGGAAGTTATCGGTAGAGCCGAATATAACTTCGAGCCAGAGAAAACCCATGCAATGGGTGTCCGGACCAGGCGTGACCCCTTGAAAGGCGGTTTTGCTGCGGCGGATTCTTGCTGGGTCTATCCCCATGTGGCGGATTGTGTCCTGATATATCAGGTTTAGTCCACTGCCGCCGTCGATAAGGACATTTGAAAACTGGAGTCCGCCAATTATTGGATCGAGTACCAAGGCAGTCCAGCCTGCGTTCCTGATACTTCTAGAATAATCCAGCTGATCGAAGATGATTTGTTTTGACAACCAATGGCGGGACCCCTTTGGGATAGGTCGTGTGGTGCGTACCTTTATGGGAGCCGCATGTTTTGTTATGTGAAGTAAGTTTACTGTTTTTACTTCTTGTGGGTAGTTCTTTTGTTTCCTTGTGCTCTGCTTTTGGGGTTCGTCCTCGTCTTCGCTTGGTGTTTCGAGCCCCTTGTGTTCGGCGTTGAGTCTGCCGGATTGTTTGAAAACCCAACAATCTCTGTGGGTATGGTTAGCAGGCTTACCGGGAGTACTGTGTATTTGACATATCATGTCCAGGATTTTGTTTAAGTTGGACGGATAATCCCTGTTATCCTGGAGGGGTGGCTTTGTCTGATTCTGTTGTGAGCTTTTGAATCCGGCGTTGACTGCCATGCTCTTCGGACTTTTTTCCTTCGTCCGGCGACGGTCCTTGTTGCGTCACGGTTTTCCATTTCCATCCCTAGTTTCGGATGTACTTGGGTCGCTGGGGCTGCATCTTGCCAACCAGCTGTCCTCTCCTGCACAAAAGCGGGTCATGAGTCTTGTTAGTGCGGCCATTGTTCTTGGCTTTTCTTGGCCGAGGTGTCTGGCGAGCCATTCGTCTCAGACGTTATGCCTTAAAGCTGCTAAGGCTTCGGCGTCCGGACAGTCGACTATCTGATTCTTTTTAGTGAGGAATCTATTCCAGAATTGCCGAGCTGATTCTCCGGGCTGTTGAGTTATGTGACTAAGATCGTCTGCATCCGGAGGGCGGACATAGGTCCGTTGAAAATTTGCTCGGAAAGCGTCCTCGAGTTCTTCCCAACTTCCGATTGTGTTTTCAGGAAGGCTTTTAAGCCAATGCTGGGCTGGCCCTTTAAGCTTAAGGGGTAAGTATTTTATGGCGTGGAGGTCATTTCCTCTAGCCATATGTATGTGGAGGATATAATCCTCGATCCATACTCCAGGGTCTGTTGTTCCATCATATGCCTCTATGTTTACGGGTTTGAATCCCTCTGGAAATTCATAGTCCAGGACATCATCAGTGAAACATAGGGGGTGTGTGGCGCCCTTGTATTTGGGTGTGCCAGATTCTGATGATGGCTTTATTGCATTGCTTACGAGAGCTTGCTTTCTTGACCCGTAAATGGACCTGACTGGGCCCTGATGCGAATCCTTAAGTGGGTCGCATGCCGATTTAAGTGCGGCGCCGCTTGCCGCTTTATGCTGGCCATGGGGTCGGCTATACGACCGTGTGGCTTTCTTATTTTTTGAATGCGAGGGCTCTAGGGCCTCTTCTTCGAATTCGGGCAGTAGCTTTCTCTTCGGATAGCTTTTAGTGCGGCGACTGTCGTCGTATTTATCTGCGGTATTGATTACTTTGCTCCATCGGATCCTGAGTGCATCTTCTGCCGTTTTTAGCTTCCGCTTCTGCTTTTTCAGGCTGCGTGTTATTGCAGCGAGCCTCTTGTGGAGATTCTTCTGCTTCGGGGGTTTATCCGGCGTAAGGTCGTCCGGAGTGCCATTTTCGCCGGGGGAGGGATGTTCGGTTTCTCTATCTGTGTTGCCTTGTTTGGACGGTTGCTCTAAGGCCTGCTCGTCGTGCACCGGCTCATCCTGCTCTATGGCTGGGTCTTTATTGAGGCGGGGCTTGGGTCGGCGTTTACGCCAACGCTTTGATTGCTTTTCGAGGGATCGGTCCCCCATTCCATCCCCTTTTTCCTCGTTGTCGTTTCCTTTAGGGGTATCCACCATGTACACATCGTGAGATGGGGTGGCTGTCCAATGCCCTATGGGCGTTGGCTCATCTGTATCTCCTGCATCGTCGTCCATGCTGTCGATGTCTGCGGAGTCGAAGTTGAGCACGTCGTTTGAATTGTTGACACTGGCTACCAAGTGGGTGGTGGGTGGGCTTTGAATTTCTTCATCGTCCGTATCCCATCCTCGCTGATCGTAGTCCGGCCAGGGCTCTCCTGATAAAGAGAGAGACTTTAGAGAACTCAGGATGTCGCCAAAAGGCAAGTGCTGAAAGATGTCCGCGGCGGTGAACTCCATTATCGGCGCCCAATTGGATTCTATTGGCAGGGGCGCGGGGGGTTCGGAGTTCGGAGAGGAATCTGGCTCCTTGGAGTCACGGGCCGTGCGGAACTCGGGGCTGACGTTCGTCTCGATCGCCTTTCAGATCGTAGCCCCCGAGGTGATGTCCAACCGCTCATCCTCGATTGGCGCAATAGGCTCCGAATAAAGGGTCAGAACCGGTGCTTGTGCGGCCTCCAGGGCACTGTTCGGCGGCAGAGCTAGATCATGCCTCTCGACACAGTGCGGCGTGCTCAGCTATGGCTTAAATCCATCGAAGATCGAATCCCCACGGGTGTCTGCCGTGTAGTTTAAGCTTCCAAACTTGACCTGATGGCCAGGGGCATAGCTTTCGATCTGCTCCAGGTGGCCAAGCGAATTGGCCCGCAGTGTGAAGCCGCTGAAGACGAAGATCTGTCCGGGGAGAAAAGTCTCACCCAGGACCGCATCGTCGTTGATGATCAAAGGAGCCATCGAGCCCAAAAGTGATGACACAGAGGAACTCTCAATGAAAGCACCAATGTTGGTGTCAAAACCGGCGGATCTCGGGTAGGGGGTCCCGAACTGTGCGTCTAGGCGGATGGTAACAGGAGACAAGGGACATGATGTTTTTAGCCAGGTTCGGGCCCTCTCGATGGAGGTAAAACCCTACTCCTTCTTGATTAATATGGATGATATGGGTAGTACAAGAGTAGATCTACCACGAGATCAAGGAGGCTAAGCCCTAGAAGCTAGCCTATGGTATGATTGTTGTATGATGAAGTTGTCCTACGGACTAGAACCCTCCGGTTTATATAGACACCAGATAGGGTTAGGGTTACACAGAGATCTTGAATATCCGCATCGCCAAGCTTGCCTTCCACGCTAAGGGAAGTCCCATCCGGACACGGGACGAAGTCTTCAATCTTGTATCTTCATAGTCCTGGAGTCCGGCTGAAGGTATAGTCCGGCTACCCAAACACCCCCAAACACCCCCTAATCTAGGACTCCCTCAGATGTGTTTTAATCCAAGGTGAGCCGGAGAGAATCTTCCTGGATCTGTTGTGCATGCGCATCCCAAGCAGCTCGCTCAGTGGCCATCCTAGCATTCTCAGCCGCCAGCTGTTCCTTGGCTTGAGCTATCTCATCTCGTAACTTCACAACATCCACCTTATGTTGTTCCTGAGTCTTCGGGGTCACTTCTACCCCCGTCAAAGTCGCCAATGCCTCCAACACCCCATGAGAATCTAAGTCACCGGGCACGCAGAGCCGCTAGCACCAGCCGTCGCCGCCGACGTTGAGCTAGAGGTGATAGCTGCGGCGGTCGAGGTGCCGAGTGTCGGTGTCAAAACCGACGGATCTCGGGTAGGGGGTCCCGAACTGTGCGTCTAGGATCGATGGTAACATGAGACATGGGACATGATGTTTACACAGGTTTGGGCCCTCTTGATGGAGGTAATACCGTACGTCCTGCTTGATTGATATTGATGAGTATGAAGATTACAAGAATTGATCCACATGAGATCGTTGTAGCTAAACCCTAGAAGTCTAGCCTGTATGATTATGATTGCCTCTACGGACTAAACCCGGTTTATATAGACACCAGAGGGGCCTAGGGTTGTACAGAGTCGGTTTACAAAGGAAGGAATCTACACATCCAAATGCCAAGGTTGCCATCCACGCAAAGGAGAGTCCCATCCGGACATGGGAAGAAGTCTTATGTCTTGTATGTTCATAGCCCATTAGTCCGGCACATGTTACATAGTCCGGACGCCCGAGGACCCGTTAATCCAGGACTCCCTTAGTAGCCCCTGAACCAAGCTTCAGTGACGATGTGTTCGGCGCGCAGATTGTCTTCGGCATTGCAAGGCGGGTTCCTCCTCAGAATACTCCAAAACAACTTTTGAACACAGAAAACGTGCCCGGCTCTGCAAAACGAGTACCACACACACACACGGAGAGAGTATAGTGTTTTATGAATCCAATCCACTAACAACTTTTGTAGCGTAACATCACGCCACTACCCGGTCATTATTTCGAACCATTTTTAGCGTCCCGCTCCATGTTTCAACATGTGGTTTTATGTAACACCCACTATGCGGCTATATCTCCCATGTGTCGGAGCATGACTTAGAGGCATAACTGCATGGTAGGCATGTCGCTAGAGGGGTAATCTTTACACATCCCATGTACTGAATAAGAAAGGGATAAAGAGTTGGCTTACAATCGCCACTTCACACAATACATAAATATATCACACGTCATCCAGAATTCAATCAAGGTCCGACTACGGAACCAGCATAAATAAAGACAACCCCAAATGCTAGATCCCCGATCGCCCCAACTGGGCTCCTCTACTGATCAACGGGAAATGAAACAACACAACGAACACGATCTTCATCAAGCTCCCACTTGAGCTCGATTGCGTCACCTGCACTGGTATCATCGGCACCTGCAACTGTTTGGAAGTATCTGTGAGTCACGACGACTCAGCAATCTCACACCTGTGAGATTAAGACTATTTAAGCTTATGGGTAGGAAAGGGGAGTGAGGAAGAGCTGCAGCAAGCACTAGCCTATATGGTGGCTAACATACGCAAATAAGAGCGAGAAGACAAGCACGCAATGGTCGTGAACTAGAAGTGATCAAGAAGTGATCCTGAAACTACTTACATTCAAACATAACTCCAATACCGTGTTCACTTCCCGGACTCCGCCGACAAGAGACCATCACGGCTACACACGCGGTTGATGCATTTTAATTAAGTAAAGTTTCAAGTTCTCTATAACCGGACATTAACAAATTCCCATCTGCCCATAACCACGGGCACAGCTTTCGAAAGTTCAAAACCCTGCAGGGGTGTCCCAACTTAGCCCATCACAAGCTCTCACGGTCAACGAAGGATATTCCTTCTCCCGTGAAGACACGATCAGTCTCGGAATCCCAGTTACAAGACATTTCGACAATGGTAAAACAAGACCAGCAAGACCGCCCGGATGTGCCGACAAATCCTGATAGGAGCCGCACATATCTCGTTCTTAGGGCACACCGGATGAGCCAGACGTTGGGTTGGCATAGACCCTGGTTGCCCAGGGGGGGCGCCGGACATTGCTCAGTTTGGACCAACACTTATAGAAGCACTAGCCTGGGGGTTTAAAATAAAGATGACCCTTGAGTCTGCAAAACCCAAGGGAAAAAGGCTTAGGTGGCAAATGGCAAAACCAAGGTTGGGCCTTGCTGGAGGAGTTTTATTCAAAGCGAACTATCAAGGGGGTCACATTCCCCCAACCACATAAGGAACAGAAAATCAAGGAACATAACACCGGTATTACGGAAACTAGGGAGGCAAGAGTTGAACAAAACACCAGGCATAAGGCCGAGCCTTCCACCCTTTACCAAGTATATTGATGCATTAATTAAATAAGAGAGATATTGTGATATCCCAAACATATCCATATTCTAACATGGAACAAACTTCATCTTCACCTGCAACTAGCAATGTCCGGCGCCCCCCCTGGGCAACCAGGGTCTAGGCAAGGTGGGTTAGAGGCTTGAAATGGCAATATGGGAGGCATGATATAGCAAGTGGTAGGTATCGCGGCATAGCAATAGAGCAAGCAACTAGCAAGCAAAGATAGAAGTGATTTTGAGGGTATGGTCATCTTGCCTGAGATCCCGCAAGGAAGAAGAACGAATCCATGAAGAAGACAAACGGACATAGTCGAACGGATCCTCACAACTCCGGAACGAAACCGAAGCTAACGAGAGAAGCAACCCGGAAAGAAGCAAGCAACATAGTAAACAACCATCACATAAACATGGCATGATGCACAACCAAGTATGATGCATGTCCAATTTAAATATGCATGGCATGGCAAAGTGCACAAACAAAACTACAAATTAAGTGGAGCTCAATATGCAACAAGTTGCATATTGACGGAACACCACATCAATTATTTAGTTCACTCCCGGCTAGGTACTCAACAATATTAAATGTTGGTTAACATGGCAAGAGGTGAAGCATAACAAAACTATAATATCTAAACAATTTAAATGGGGCCGGATATAACAAGCAACAAATCCGGTAATCCCCATATGCATTAGCAATTTGGTGCAACAACAATTTTAAACACTTAAATGTTATTATCATGATGCGAATGGCATATGCAAGTTTTATGCAGTATTTATGAAAATATTGACATGATAAGATATGAGGCATTTGTCATCGTGGCGGAAACGAAAGGGGTGCCACGGAAACGATTCCGAAAATGATGCCACGACAACATAACGGTTCCCGTTGCTCATGGAGATATCGGTGCAAAGGAAGTGTGACGGGAGTGTGTCATGCAAGGATGGTGGGGTGCTCCCGGATACTGGGTTCCCACATGTCGACGACGGTGTCAAGCGAGGGAAACAACTAATGTTTGCGAGAGGATACAACATCCAAACATGCATCTCATACAACACAAGCATTCGTTCTCGGACAGTCATTTCAGGGTTATACCTTCCAAGCGTGCATTATCGGAACGGATCGAGCTCGGCGGTAGGGGTACACGTCACTACAAAAAAAGACACATCCGTGACATTTTGGGCCAAACAAAAAAAAATTCTGTCATATATATGACACTTCTATGACGATAATTGTGACAAAACCCGGTATCATCATAGATGTGGTGGGCTCCTACTTCTATGACAAAAAATCATGACAGAAAATGGGATTTTCGTCCTGGGCAGGCCGGAGATGTAGCTGCATGACATTCTTTCGGTCGTCCATGACGGAAAAAACCGTGGTAGAAGCGAGGGGGAGGAAAATTTCGGGGAGTTCCCGGTTACGGTGGGAGGTCGGGGCCTAGCGATGCGCGCTTCTCTCGTACACGTACGCGCGTGTGTGCGAGGCGTTGGCTCTAACTGAACCCGAGCGAGGCGTTGGGCTCTAACTGAACCCGAGCGATTGCACTGCAGGCTACGCATTACTGAACCCGAGAGATCGATCGATGGCTGTTAATTGAACCCGATCGAGCGATTCCTTCGCTACTGTTGCTAACTGAAGCCGATCGATGCTGCCTCTGGATGAACAGTGAGCGTTGCAGGGGGGGTTGGATGAACAGTTCCCGGTGGGGGTGGATGAATAGGACCCCGTGGTGTTGCCTCTGGATGAACAGGACCTCAATCAATCAAGCCGGTTGGGGCTGGATGAACAGGACCCCGTGGAGGGCCAGATGAATAGGACCACACCATGGAGGGCATGATGAACAGTAGACAGTGGAGGGAAGGATGAACAGTAGCCCGTGGAGGTGTGGTTGAACAGGAGCCCGTGGAGAGGGCTGGTTGAACAGTAGCCGGTGGAGTAGCGCGCGGTGGAGGCTGGATGAACAGGAGCCAGTGGATGAACAGTCGTGGGTGGAGGCTGGAGGAGGTTAACGGTGGATGAACAGTAGCTCGTGGAGGCTGGAGGGGGTCGATGGTGGAGATGAACAGTATCCCGTGGAGTCCCGTTCCGCGGTACACCACACCCCTCCCGATGAACAGGACCCCCGTTTCGACCGTAGCGCTCCAACACAAGTCCGTTTCGTCCGTTTTGCGGTACGCCACACCCCTCCCAATCAACAGGACCCCCGTTTTGACCGTAGGAGGTCCGTTTCCTCCGTTTTGCGGTATGGCAGACCCCTCCCGATGAACAGGATCCCGTTTCGAACGTGGCCGGTCGAACACAAGGCCGTTTCCTCCGTTCTGTGGTACGCCAGGCCTCATTTCCATCGCCTGTTCCGTCCAAGCCCTCCCGATGAACATGACGCATTCTGTGGCCTCCCCATGAACACGATGCATTCCATTGCCTCCCCATGAACACGACGCATTCCGTTGCCTCCCCATGAACACGACGACGACGCTGTTTCTCCGTTCCGACCCAGCCATGTACACGAGCCCTGGCCGTACGTATGCGTGAGTAGGCGTTCGAGACCCCGCCCGTATGTACACATACGTGGCCGTATTTTCTTTCTTGCACCCTGGCTGTTGTACGTACGTGTACATGCTACGTGTGCGCCTCTACTACGACACGTGCGCGCCTCTACATTGACCAGTATATATGTACGTACACGTTCGCGACCAGAATGACAATGCTACGTATGCTTTGACCAGGTGGGTCCCGACTGTCAGGCACTTCCTTGCGTGCGAAGATGTAGCTGGTGGGTCCTAGCAGTCAGGGGGCGAAATACGGTGGCCCGTCCGGTGGGTCCCCGCTGTCAGGTGGAGGAATAATTATTTTGCATGTAATAAGGAGGCACTTCCTTGCTGCGGCCGTGGACCCAGCTGTCAGCCTCTCCATGTACATTCCACGTCCGATGGAAGCCGTTCCTTGACCATGTTAACCACGCCGCGCCGAGAGCACTAGGGCGGTGGAAGACAGCGAGGCCTAGGAAGGGAACGACGCGGAGCCGGGGAAGACGCGATAGTGGATGCCCACGCGTAGAGGAGTACGAGGGTTCATTTGAGTCCTTAAGTTTTCCTCTCAACTTCATCACAAGACTTTCTTCATAGTTTATATGAGGCCACACTATTAAGTGCTTTCTCAGATTATTTCAACTACTTAGATGCCTTGGTAACTTAAATATAGCAGTTGTACACTCCCTTTCAACTAGGGATGTCAACTAGGTCCAGTTTAATCCTGATTAAAGTCCACTGGTGGTATGATAGTTCAAAAGAGTTTTTGTTTTTTTGAGGAAAATGAACTAGGGAGGTAGCAAAAACTAACTAGATGGGACTGGTGGATTTTGTTTATTTGCCACTTACATCCCTAGTTTCATCTTACCATTTTAATTTCTTTTCGGCTGATGCTGCTTCGAACCATTTAAATATAGTTTGCCATGCTCGGCAATAATTCGTCCGTCATTTACCATGTAAGCTTACTGCTTGGATCCTACGATAACTATCTCTTACTGATGTCCAGCGGAAACCTTTCAGGATGCCGTTCACACTAGGACACAATGTACAACCCCAGAATCTATTTGTGGAAGCAGTGCACCATCCATGTTACTAGATGGTAGCAGTTCAGAGGCAACACCGCCGGAGAGCAGTCTGAGCACAGATATTACAGTGCTTGAGGCTCTACTAGAGGCAGAAAGAGATGGTGTGGCTGCCATGAATGAGGTAATATTTATCTTGAGGCCAGAAATTACGGAATTAGCGGCACGCATTATGCAAGAAACCCAAGAATTGGAGGATGTAAGAATGTTGCATTTGAAGATGGAGGAGGTCCTGCTGTTTCTGCTATCTGAAGCCCAAGATAATCCTGGTTCTTCTTTAGATACCAGTTGAAATTTTTATTAGATTATTGTACTTGCATGTTGTTTCATGTCTCTGAATGGATTATGTTGCAAGACCCCCTATGTTGTCCATGTGTTGTAATGATCCGAATTTTTTAGGCGAGGTAATCCTCAGAACTTGTATGATTGACATAAGGTGAACTGTTTGTCGTGTGAGCATATTTTATTGGATGAAATAACTGTTTGACTCAGAGTGTATCCAACCTACTGAATTCGAAGATCATGACATTTCTAAATCATAATCATATATAAAGGTGGAATAAATCTTTGTTGTGGTTTTGAAGAAATAAATAACAAAACGTATAATTATCTATGGATATTCGTAATCGAATACAAATTGGATTTGAATTTAGTTTGCCAGGTCCCAGGGTAAATGTGAATGCTAATTCTCCCAAGTTTTGAACGAATCGACTAAACACCCACTATAATTTGTGGGATACTCGAAGCAAGTGTTTGCGAGATGGAAATTACTGTCTACCCCTGACACTTGACATCCTTATCGACAGGATTTACACTGCTGTCGATAGGGGTAGAGTAGTAACTTCAATCAGATGTGACACGACGGCCTCTGAGCCCATTCAGACACGGTGGGCGCCAAACGTGGGCAGCAAAACACATTTGATTCAAGATCGTCCGAAAGCTCTTCCTCCATTTCCCCATTCATACACGGTGGGCAGCAAAACAAACTCTCCTCGTCCGAAATCGATGTAGGCTTATATTTTAAATAGGGGCAGATGTGTAACTTCCATCAAACGTGACACAACCGCCCTACCTGTCAGCCCCGTTCATACACCATGGGCGCCAACCATGGGCGGCAAAACACCCTCTCCTCGCCCGAAATCGATGTAGGCTAATATTTTAAATAGGGGCAGATGTGTAACTTCCATCAGACATGACACAACCGCCATACCTGTCAGCCCCGTTCATACACCGTGGGCACCAACCGTGGGCGGCAAAACACCCTCTCCTCGCCCGAAATAGTTACCGGCAAATATTTGGGAGATGCGAGATTACCGTCCTATCCCCAACCGACGCGATGTCTGAAATTTTAAACGGGGGATAAGTTCGTAACTTTCCCCCATTTCAGAGAAGCGTGTCCCAAAGTTTGAGATCCCCCTCCCCTCCATTTCCCCATTCATACACCATCGGCGGCACGACAACCTCCGCACTGCGGCCAGCCTCCTCCGTCTGCCACCCCATCCCCCACCTTGCCGGAGCCGCTACCCCTACCACGTCGTCCACTTCAAGAGATGGACGTCTCTCATCCACGGCGCTGGACCAGCATCCTTTCATCGCCTCGTCTCGCTTCATCGGCGCCGTTGTCCACCTTGCCGTTGCCGCTCCTACAACCGCCTCGTCCACGGCAATAGGATATATCCCCGACCCAGGCGTCTGCCCTCTAAAGTCTTCTTCCCCGCCGCCGACAGCCATCGCACCCTCAGCACCCTCAACGTATCAGCATAGGCCTACACGGCATCGCAAGAGAGGTGGTACTCTTCAATATGTGCTTAAGTTATTGATCTCACTCAGAAAATAGATCGTAATTTGTTTACTATACTTTTCTTGTCCATACCAAATCGTAGTGGCTAGTTGAAAGCAAACATTGGTTGCGAAGTAGCTTTGTCCGGTTTGCACCTTCAGATCCGCCATGGCACGGGCACTATACTCGTAAAGCTTATGGTATCCCCCATTTATATTCACTACCATCATCGTATGTGCTTCGTGTTATGCTAGCACTGCTCCTCAAGACCTCAACCCAAAGCTTACGTGTTGAAATACGAATCTGATATGATGCTCATATCAATAAAGGAGAGAACGTTTAATTGGTCACCTAATGTTCCTATATTCATTTCGAAAAGCATGTGCGCCACCCACTGGTCCAACTAGTTCCACTTTCCTGATTTTTCTCTTGATGCTTAGGGTTTTCCCCTTTTATCTACTCTACTATGATCTGCGTAGGTGCTTTCTGTCGTACTAGCATTAGTCCACCCTTCAAGCTAAACAACACAACACTCAGAATTCAAAAGCTTAGTTGTTCAAATATGATTGTGATATGATACTGATATTAGTTAACCGACACATTTAATTGGTTAGCTAAAGGTCCCACTTGAGTTTCCAAATGCATGTCGTGACATATAGAGAGACAGCATAATTGCATCTCTTTGTCACTTGTTGACCATACTTTCTTGTCCATACCAAATCTTAGTTGTTATTTCAAAGCAAACATCGGTTGCTAACTACCATTTGCGCGGTTTGCAGCTTCAGATATTCCATCCCACTGCCACGGTCAACACTGTACTCATCATGCTTATGTTTTCCCCTTTTTATGATGACCACAATCAACCTACGTGGTTCGTGTCGTAATAGCACTGCTCCACCCATCGAGCTAAACAAGCTTAGTTGTACAAATTCATATATGATATGATTGTTGATATTAGTAAAACTGAGAGATTTTTAATTGGTTAGCTAAATGTTCCTACTTTAGTTTCGAAATGCATGTGAGCCACATATGGAGAGACCGGAAAGAATAGTATTTCTCTATGCGCTCTGGTTCATCATGTGTGGCCAACCCACATTGTATTAAAATACTTGTAATATCTTTAATCTGCTTGCTCTTCTGCTCTTATTTAAGCTGATACTCTTCTCTTGCGGTCGACTGGTCAGGTCGAGTTGTTCTCCCTTAGTATATTTTGAATTTGTTAGGTCAGGTCGACTTGTTCTTCTTTACTATATGTTGAAGCTATCATATGTGATGTGTCATCACTTCTGGAGCTCTCATATTTTGAGTAGTAGGCCACATTATATTAATGCACACAACAAATTACAGCATGCATGGCATCTTTTAAAAGAATTGCAGAGATAGCACAAAGGGGTTTACAGGGAGGCAGTATTGGATTAGAATCACTTCTGCATTACAAAGAAAATCTCACTTGTTTTTATGTTTTCATGCATGTCAGATATTGAACATTATCAAAATGAATATGACAATGGGCGCACGAGAGGAATATTGCGGAATGATCCACTGCCTAACAAACATGGCATGGTGGAGGATGGCCTATCTTATTCACCCATCAAGGTGCTTGCTCTAACTTTGCAAAGTTGTATTGGTCGCACATATTTTGCTTCTGACCTCTTGCATTACTTCTACTTTGTTACACCATCTGCTTAGTTTAAGCATCATATATGAGTATATGCCATACCTATCCATTTTCGGTACCTATTCCATGTGTCGTCACACTATGTTTTTCCAGTCAAATGTTGTTCTTTTGTAATAGGTGTCCAAAAGGAAGAGGGTGAGTGCAGGTCATCAAGGAGTACAAACTAGGTATTTGGAAAAGGTAGTGATACCTGTTAAATCAGATAGATCAGCAGCCACAGAAAACACAGGCCCAACTGTACCACACTTTACCCCTACTCCAGTGGCCAAACCCCTATTAGAACTGCTGGGAGCCCAGCGTCAGGTACTGTCTATCATATCAATTCAAAAATTGAACTCCTAAATTTCTGCTTGTGCCTTACCTTCTGTCTTGTATGAAAACTAATTTCAGATGAATCTCCTTGCTCAAAGGATCATACGATCTCAAAACAATAATGGGCTTTGCATTGCTCTTGTCAGTACCTCTCTCCCTTTTGCCTTGTAACATTGTACTTAATTAATTGCTATTTGATTATGTATCATCAGTTTGCACCTGAGCTTCATTATCCTCTGTTTCTTCCAATATTATTTGATCTATATTTACTCTTTGCAAAATGTAGAATAATGGCAACACTTATAAAGAATTTTCTTTGGGGAATTTATTGAATCATCCTTCCATCACCATGGAGAAGGGCTTTGTCCAGCCCGTGTTAACATGTAATGTATGTTCATCCTTCTCAAGCCTTCAAACTTTGTTCTAGTATAGATTTGGATAGGCATCATTTCCTCCACTGTTGTTTGCTTTGTTGTTTACATCTGATTGGATGTTTGCAACAACTACCAGTTTCAAATTGTAGTTGTAAAAACATGTTCCTTATGCAGAAAAAATCCATTTATTTGCTTATATAATTGTGAAACCTATTACGTGTCTCCTTGTTTCTCTTTCAGACTCGTATCTCTTACGCCAGGCAGAACTTTAGGGAAGATAGTGAGCCAAACCATCTTGCGGACAGCGAGATGACCCCAAGGTCCTGTCTTGATGAAGATAGTGAGTTGAAGCTACTCACCAGCAGGTGTGAGACAACCTCTGTGCAGTCACTGCCTCAATCAGTTCGACTTCTTCAGTCTCAACTTAAAGCGGAAAGGCTTGCTTCAGCTCAGCTCCGACTTGAAGTCAAAGATGCGATGAAGATGTCAAAGGACTGCCGTGCGCACCATCATGCATTAAATCTAGTGTTGATGCATCTATCGTTCACACAACTGAGGTCTACTTAGCTTCTTCAGCTGTTTGGGGGGGCCCAACCTGGCCAGGCCTAGTGCCTTCTGAAGTGCTCTCAGTTTTGTATATTCTTTTGTCGGCGCGTTTATTTGCACATGTGGCGAACTTTGATGCCCAATGGATGTAATATGTGTGATAGCCATGATAGCCTAGCGTAAGTTGCTTGCTTATTTATTTCCTTGTTGTCTTGTTTATTTGTTTGCTTCTAGTCATTGCAGTTCTTTTTCCGCGGTTTGCTAGTGGCTGCAATAACCTATTTTTTAAAACTAGGCCACAATAACCATGGGCTAATATTTACTATAGTGACACTGGGCCTCCTACGGGCGGTAGAAACAGTGGGCCTTCTACGGGCCGTAGAAACAATGGGCCTTCTACGGGCCGTAGATACAATGGGCCTTCTACGGGCCGTATCATCAATGAGCCTTATACGGGCAGTATGATCGATGGCCAAACATGGGCCAATAACCGGCCACATTATGGCCGTCAACGGGCTAGAGTTGGAATCGTTCGTTCATGGGCCGACCATAACGGGCCATCGTTAATAGGCCGTATTTGATGATGCTATGAAAACGGCCCAACGTATTAACGGACCACAAACGGGCCAACTGTAACCACGGGCTGAATTTGGCCCACAAGCAGAAAATGACAGTAACGGGCCATAAGTAAACGAATGCTGGAAATGAGCCCAAGAATAAATGGGCTCTGAGAAGGCCGAAAGATAACATGGGCTGGAAACGGCCCAACGGAATAACGAGTCGTTAATGGGTATAAAGTGATATACTGTTCATTACGGGCCAGTTTCACCACGGGCCGTTAATGGGTGTAAAGTGATACACTGTTCATTACGGGCCAGTTTCACCACGGGGCGTTAATAGGCCAAGAGTTACATAGGGCCTCATATGGGCCGAAAGACGTCATGGGCCATACATGCGCCAGAAGTGAAAATGGGCTGGAATCATATTGGGTGGCCCAGATGACGCTACTGGGCCTAATTCGGATAGGCCATAACGGGCCTTGGGTTAGCGGGCTGTAAATGTGCTATATGCGAACATGCCGTTAATAGGCTTTACATGAGCTGGCCCGCCACCTTTTGACCAAGTCAAACGGGCCGGCCTTTTCACAGGAATGGGCCTCTGTTGGGCCGTGCCACGTGTCGACGTATCATAGGCGCCTATCTGACCCACTGACGAGCTGACCCGTGTTTCGTCCGGCCAATAAGAATTTTACACGTGGAAATTTCCCATTGGCCGGGGCTGTTAATGGGGTATCGGATCCAAAACCCGACCCGATAGCTTAACGGCGTTCCGTTACGGTGGATGCCACGTGTCGGTCACCCTTGACGAAAGCACTTCTGTGACGCGCGATTTATCGTCATGGAAGTGGACACTTCTGTGATGATAATTTTGGTAATGTCATGGAACACTTCTACGACAACACAGGTATGACTATCTTGATTTTGCCATAAATTTTTCATGGATGTACATGCATGACAAAAAACGTGACCTACTGTGACAAACACGTATCATCACGGAAGTGTATTTTTTGTAGTGCGTGTCGAAGGGGAAGTAGTTGCTCACGGGTTCGTCGTGGGAAGTAGTTATTCACGGGGTCGTCGTGGGAAGTAGTCGTTCTTGCGAGGGTTGTGGAAGTAATTGTTCACGGCGTTGGTAGTTGTACATAGCAATTGTGGACATTCGGGGTCACGACGAGGAACATGACGCATCGTTGAACTTGGCGTCCGAGGAATCCCGCGTAGTCGTACACGAGTCGTAGTCGAACTTGACGGTTCCGTTACACGGTTCTTTGGAGACGGTAATGGTGTACAGGTCTTTTGGCCCTGATAGTCGTACACACATCTGAAGAGGAACTCGGTGTTCCGATGCGGTGTAGGGGTACATGCTGATGGTCGTCATGGTACTTGGCGTTTCGTTCATCACTCGTTCGAGCATCCATGTGGTCTTGTGAGTGGTGTACTTGGAAAATTCCGAGGCGGCCTTGACGCATCCGTTCATCGAGGTACTTGGCGGTTTCGTTTAGTCGGTCTTGCCGGTCTCGCTAACGTAGTTGTACAATAGCGTCATCAAACTTGTCGGACCCAAACTCTTGGAGGACCGTCGTCTTACTTGGCACTTGCGGTCTTGATAGCTCGAATGGGTACTTGGCTGGTCCGAGGTCTCCGGCCGTAGTGGTACTTGCTGATACGGGTAGTCGAACTTGAGGTGCTCCTGGCGTCTGACTTGCGGTGTTGGACAGAACCATGGCGAGGTTCAGCAGCTTCCCCACGTCCATGATGAAAAACGGAGCTCGAGCAGAGAGTCGAAGCAGCTAGCAGGGGCGTGTGTGGAGCAACAGCTAACACCAGCAAAGGCCATGGCAACATGGGGCCTTGGGCACCATCGAGGTGGAAGGACACGGTTCCTGCCAAATTCTCGGAGGGGCCGACCATGGAGGCAGGAAGGTGACGACGCTGGGTAGCTGCGAAGGTCAAAGGGCGCGGGAAGCTGGAGATGACAACGCGACGACCGGACGGTGGGTCGCCGGAGGGCGCAGAAGGGAGCTGCTGCCGCTCGTCTCGGCACTTGACAGGAGGTTGCAGAAAGGACTTGGCAGTAGGGCCTTGGCAGCAGGGAGGCGCGGCCAAGGCAGCGAGGCACGGTGCCATGGAGAGGCGACGATGCAGAAGATGGCGCTGCTGGCGGCGGCCATTGCCACAGGCGGGGAGGCCGGCGGCGCTGGTGGGTCGTGAGATGGAAGGCGCCAGGAGGAAGGAGGGAATCGGCCAGATGCGGCTGTGAGGGCCTCTGCGGGAGGAGGACGAGGGGGACCGAGCGGGACTGGGTTCTGCGGGGAAGAGATGCGAGTGCATCACTGCGAGGGAGAAGGGGATCGAGCGATGGTTGTCTCTGGTGGCGCGAGGGAACAAGGAGGAGGGGCGCATGGGATCGAGCTAGCTAGGGTTACCATGGGGCGCGGTTGGGCCATGGAGGCCGGCCCAGCTGGGATGGGCTCTCTCCCCCTCTATCTCTTCTCATTAACAGAAGAAAGAACGAAGAAAGAAAGGAAAGAGAGGAAAGAAAGAAAGAGAAAAGAAAAAAAAAGAAAAGAGAAAGGAGAGAAGAGAAAGGATGAACAGAGAATCTGGGCACAGGTATTATTTTCCCTGGACTCACAAAATTGAGCTTGACCCAAGAAAAAAGGAAAAGCGCATGTGAGTGAAGTTTGGATTCAAACTCATTCGAATTATTTCAAATGCGTTCAAAAGTAAGGGGTGTTTGGAAGGCCCCAAAATTTTTGGGCAAGGTTTTCAAGTCAAGCTTAAACTAGAAAAGACATGGGGAATATTGCAAGTGTGTTAATGGGTGATTACAAAACAATGGAATTTTTAATATAGCTCCCTAATAATAGTAGGAGACTTTTGTATGTTATAAAGAAAATTTCACCATGTGAACTCCCTCGATTTAAATGGATCAAAGATCCATACGGTTTATTTGGTTGAGTTTTAAAACGGGTTGCATGATGACATGATGCAATGCACATGATGCAATGATGAATGCAATGAACCAAACAAAACACCAACGAATCTCGGAACCCATGGAAGGCATCTGAAGATCCGGTATTGGGGCGCTACAACACTCCACCACTACGAGAGGATCTCGTCCCGAGATGTAGGATGGCACCGGAGGGAAACGGAAGAGGAAGAGAAGAGGTAAAACTAAGTTGCTTCTTTGACAAACGAGTGAAACCAAAGAGCCTTGGGAGGTTGAACAACTTGAAAGAAAGAATACAACGAAGATGAAGAAAGTTGAAAACACTCCGTTAGAAAAGAAGAACAAGGAACATTACGAGAACCTTGTAGGTTGGAAGACATAAGAAAAGGGTTGCAATGGACAAGAAGTACATGCAAGCACTCCGGTTGAAACGGGATGTGCAAGGAACGATAAGGATCAATTACGACAACACTCCGGTTGGAAATGGAAGGTAAAGAATATGAGCTTGGCAAAATGAAAGCACTTGGATGAGACTCCGGCTAGAAGAGGAATGATGTCCACAACACTCGGTTAAACAAGATAGAGAAGGAATAAGAATGATATAATTTGGACAGCACATCGACTATAAATGGAAGGAATTGAACATGATCTTGACAAGATGAGAGGATACTTGAAAAGAGGACACGACACTCCTATTGAATGGATAAGCATGAAAAGAACATGGTCCTCACAATACGAGATGATGAGTGAAGAGAGCAACGTCACAATGCCTCTGGAAGAAAGAATGGAAGATCGATCATTGGAATAATTGAATGGAGAAGAAAATTCCAACTTCTGCCACAAATGAGCTTGGAGAACACCCTTCCAAGAAGATTATAACGGAGTTGTTGGAAAACCAACAACAAAATGAATAAGCTTATAACGGAGTTGTTGGGAAACATCTCGACACTATGAGGTGAAATTCTGCCACTATGGAAACAAAAGATTGGATTGATATCACCAAGGATACGAGAAACTTATATCACCGGGAGGATGAATGAAGAACTTGGGTCATTTATACGCACCATAAATAGCAAAATATTTAGGGAAAGCTTTAGGTGAAATATAACCCAAGATAACTCCAATGAAGAGGTAGATTGGTTGAAAAGATGTCTTGAGCGAAGAGAAAAATGATGGATTTAGATATGTCACTCTTGAAAACTTGTGAATCATGAAACACGAAGGGAAATTATCAACAATGACATAACACCACCTCAAATGATAAGGTAGAAAGAATTACACTTTGGAATGTAAGAAGAAGAATGCTTGAGCTCCTCCAAAAGGAATCTCGATGAGCACTTCGAGAAGTAATTAAATCCTTAATGAACCATCATGTAGAACCTCCATGAAGAACTCCGGTAATAAAAGGATTATAACAAAAAAGAAGAAGTTGAAAACACAAGGTGAAGCCTTGCAATGATTAGATGGATCTTCGTGATGATGAGAGCTTGGAATTCCAGGAAAAGAAAAGATGAAACAATTGAAAACGAGAATCTATTCATCATGAACAAACTCTGGAAGAATGAACCCATCATTTGGATGAAGCGAGAATAAGAATTATGTTATGTGTATCCTTCACCAATTTAAATTGATGACAGCTAACGGATTAGGCATACTACTTATTCTCGTAAAAAGGATTAAGATAGATATTGCACAAACTTGGGAAGGTCTTCAACGAACCACCGGTAGTATTTGGAAAGAACGAATAAATTAATATGATAACCATGGAAGAGAACTCTTGAACGAACCACCGTAAGAATTGAAAAAGAAGGAAGAAAAATACAATAAATAAACACCGGAAAGAAGTTGAAAACGAAAGAAGATACTTGAGGGAATTTAGATCCAAGAGAATGAAGAAATCACGAGATGACTAGAGAATACTTGAGCGAAGCACCGGTCAGATTTGGAGAACGAGAGCTGAAAGCTTGAATGAATAATTCTGAGATGATGGGCTCCGGAGAATCAAACTGAAAATACTCCTGAATTGCTCCGGATGGGTGAAAAGAATTGTCACAATAGAAAACAATTATGAGAGGATGGCATCAAGCTTGAACTTCACATCTTTGGAATACTGGATAAGATTTGGAGGAAAAACTCTTCTTCGGTCTTCAAAAGCAGAGAATGACGATGAGAAACACCACCATGAATTGTTCATGCACTCTGGAATGAAAAATAGAAAGGTTGAACCAACGATGAAAAGAATTTGAAAGATCTTGGAGAAAGACATTTGACTGATGAAAATTCATTCTTACGTCAAACTATGAAAATAATTTGAGAGTAGCTCCGAGAAAATAAAAGAGTCAGGTAAGATCCTGGGAAAAGACCTGTGGGTTAGGGCCCACTCAAAAGATACACCGTTGAACAATTACTTGAAAAGGAGATTGCACCGGTTGAATTAAATGGCTTGAATGAGATAACATCCTCAAGATAGCTTGAACGGATTAAGAGTGGAAACACGAATCTTCGAGATATGTTCAGCACTCCGGAACAATTGAATAGCGAAAAGTGGATGATTATGAGGTGCACCGGCATAAGAAAGTATATGAAGGGAAGAAAGGGATATGGTCAACACCGAAAGCTTGAATTGAATCCACCTGAGAAGAAAAGAATGAAGAATGATGAACTCGAAGCTTCCTTAGTATCTTCCTGAGAATCACCGGATAAGAACATTGACGGAAAAGAATGGAGAGACTTCACATCCATAAAATAGATACTTGATTCAGGAATCTGAGTCCTTAAATAAAAAGGGTGGGAGGGCGGGAAAACAAAGGCAACTTGGGCAGATGGAAACGGATACCATCGAGAAAAATTAGAGTTGATCTTGTGGATGTGGAAATGATCGGATCCACTTGAAGAGAAATACACCGGTTGAAAAGGATTAACATGACAATCTCGATTATCATCAAGGATTAGTATTCACATAGAAATATGAGAATACCACTTAGGAAAAGGTATGGAATCAACACTTAACATTGAAGCAACTCGAATACCACAACTCCAAAACAAAACAAAGGATGGGCTTGCAGAATAAGCCGGAAACAAACATATGATAGATCCCATATCGTATCATGTGTCTGTTGGAAAGAATTCCTATGTGATACTTGAATTCCCACTTATAAACTCCCGAAACTTTCTGGTTATGCAATCAGGTGTTGGGGATACAGGGGAAGCATAATATCTCACCCAAACTAACAAATCCTACATCCAGTTGTATCCATCCTTCAACACATAACCAAGAAAACTTCGGAAATCATTTACCTCAACCTTCGAAAAGCATCTGTTATACGAGTTATGGAGATACTCCCGAACTCCCGCCCCAGTACTGGGTGGCGTCGAGGATATCTCACCAACAACTGCATAAAAGAGATTTTCAATGTCGGCGAACTCAGGTATTCCAGAAGTGCAACGATAAAATTGTGACGACAACACCTCGGAGCTGAACTCCCCAGGACACTGCCACAACCCCTAAATGTTAGGAGGCACCAAGAACAATGTTCTCGCCACAAAACTATCGTAATGATTCCAAGATACCCGCGTGATCCTAAAAAATCGTTAAATTTGAGGAAAGAAGAGTCAAAAATTCTACGTCAGGAGGCCTCACCAGAGTGACGAAGGGACTGAGGAGTAAAAAGAATCCTACTCTCCGATATATATGATCCTAAGACTCAAAACATTTTGTTCTAGACACAACAATGTCAGCGATTCAATCAAGCAGGGGGCTCCTAAGTTGGGGAAGGCTCTGATTACCAACTTATAACACCCACGATGTGGCTATATCTCCCACGTGTCGGAGAATGATTTAGAGGCATAACCGCATGGTGGGCATGTCGCAAGAGGGGTAATCTTTACACATCCCATTTACTGAATAAGAAAGGGATAAAGGGTTGGCTTACAATCGCCACTTCACACAATCCATAAATATATCATACATCATCCAGAATTCAATCAAGGTCCGACTACGGAACCAACACAAATAAAGACAACCCCAAATGCTAGATCCCCGATCACCCCAACTGGGCTCCTCTACTAATCAACAGGAAATGAAACAACACAAAGAACACGATCTTCATCAAGCTCCCACTTGAGCTTGCTTGCGTCACCTGCACTGGTATCATCGGCACCTGCAACTATTTGGAAGTATTTGTGAGTCACGAGGACTCAGCAATCTCACACCTGCGAGATCAAGACTATTTAAGCTTATGGGTAGGAAAGGGGAGTGAGGTAGAGCTGCAGCAAGCACTAGCATATATGGTGGCTAACATACGCAAATAAGAGAGAGAAGAGAAGCAAGCAACGGTCGTGAACTAGAAGTGATCAAGAAGTGATCCTGAAACTACTTATGTTCAAACATAACTCCAAAACCGTGTTCACTTCCCGGACTCCGCCGAGAAGAGACCATCACGGCTACACAAGCGGTTGATGCATTTTAATTAAGTTAAGTCTCAAGTTCTGTACAACCGAACATTAACAAATTCCCATCTGCCCATAACCGCGGGCACAGCTTTCGAAAGTTCAAAACCCTGCAGGGGTGTCCCAACTTAGCCCATCAAAAGCTCTCACGGTCAACGAATGATATTCCTTCTCCCGGGAAGACCCGATTAGTCTCGGAATCCTGGTTACAAGACATTTCGACAATGGTAAAACAAGACCAGCAAGACCGCCTGGATGTGCCGATAAATCCCGATAGGAGCTGCACATATCTCGTTCTCAGGGCACACCGGATGAGCCAGACATCGGGTTGGCATAGACCCTGGTTGCCCAGGGGGCGCCGGACATCGCTCAGGTTGGACTAGCACTTAGAGAAGCACTGGCCCGGGGGTTTAAAATAAAGATGTCCCTTGAGTCTGCAGAACCCAAGGGAAAAAGGCTTAGGTGGAAAATGGTAAAACCAAGGTTGGGCCTTGCTAGAGGAGTTTTATTCAAAGGGAACTGTCAAGGGGGTCCCATTCCCCCAACCACGTAAGGAACGCAAAATCAAGGAACATAACACCGGTATGACGGAAACTAGGGCGGCAAGAGTGGAACAAAACACCAGGCATAAGGCCGAGCCTTCCACCCTTTACCAAGTATATAGATGCATTAATTAAATAAGAGAGATATTGTGATATCCCAAACATATCCATATTCCAACATGGAACAAACTTCACCTTCACCTGCAACTAGCAACGCTATAAGAGGGGCTGAGCAAAGCGATAACATAGCCAAACAATGGTTTGCTAGGAAAGGAGGGTTAGAAGCTTGACATGGCAATATGGGAGGCATGATATAGCAAGTGGTAGGTATCGCGGCATAGCAATAAAGCGAGCAACTAGCAAGGAAAGATAGAAGTGATTTCGAGGGTATGGTCATCTTGCCTGAGATCCTGCAAGGAAGAAGAGCAAGTCCATGAAGAAGACAAACGGACGTAGTCGAACGGGTCCTCACAACTCCAGAATGAAACTGAAGCTAACGAGAGAAGCAACCCGGAAAGAAGCAAGCAACATAGTAAACAACCATCACATAAACATGGCATGATGCACATCCAAGTATAATGCATGTCCGGTTTAAATATGCATGGCAAGGCAAAGTGCAACAAACAAAACTACAAATTAAGTGGAGCTCAATATGCAACGAGTTGCATATTGATGGAACACCACATTAATTATTTAGTTCACTCCCGGGTAGGTACTCAACAATATTTAATGTTGGTTAACATGGCAAGAGGTGAAGCATAAGAAAACTATAATATCTAAACAATTTAAATGGGGCCGGATATAACAAGCAACAAATCCGGTAATCCCCATACGCATTAGCAATTTGGTGCAACAACAATTTTAAACACTTAAATGTTATTTTCATGATGTGAATGGCATATGCAAGTTTTATGCAGTATTTATGAAAATGTTGACATGATAAGATATGAGGCATTTGTCATTGTGGCGGAAACGAAAGGGGTGCCACGGCAACGATTCTGAAAATGATGCCACGGCAACGTAACGGTTCCGGTAGCTCATGGAGATATCGGTGCAAAGGAAGTGTGACGGGAGCGTGTCATGCAAGGATGGTGGGGTGCTCCCAGATACCGGGTTCCCACATGTCGACGACGGTGCCAAGCGAGGGAAACAACTAACGTTCGCGGGAGGATATAACATCCAAACATGCATCTCATACAACACAAGCATTCGTTCTCGGACGGTCGTCTCGGGGTTATACCTTCGAAGCGTGCATTATCGGAATGGATCGAGTTCGGCGGTAGGGGTACACGTGTCGAAGGGGAAGTAGTTGTTCACGGGGTCGCCGTGGGAAGTAGTTTTTCACGGGGTCGTCGTGGGAAGTAGTCGTTCTCGCGAGGGTAGTGGAAGTAATTGTTCACGGCGTTAGTAGTGTACATAGCAATCATGGACGTTCAGGGTCACGGCGAGGAACTTGACGCATCATTGAACTTGGCATCCTGGGAATCCCGCGTAGTCATACACGAGTCGTAGTCGAACTTGATGGTTCCGTTAAACGGTTCTTCGGAGACGGTAATGGTGTACGGGTCGTTTGGCCCTGATAGTCGTACACACATCCGAAGAGGAACTCGGCGTTCCGATGCGGTGTAGGGGTACATGCCGATGGTCGTCGTGGTACTTGGTGTTTCATTCAGCACTTGTTCGAGCATCTGTGTGGTCTTGTCTGTGGTGTACTTGGCAATTTCCGAGGCAGCCTTGATGCATCCATTCATAGAGGTACTTGGCGATTTCATTCAGTCAGTCCTGCCGGTCTCGGTACGTAGTTGTACAATAGTTTCATCGAACTTGTCGAACCCAAACTCTTGGAGGACCGTCGTGTTACTTGGCACTTGCGGTCTTAGATAGCTCGAAGGGGTACTTGGCGGGTCCGAGGTCTCCAGCCGTAGTGGTACTTGCTGATACGGGTAGTCGAACTTGAGGTGCTCCTGGCATCTGACTTGCGGTGTTGGACAGAACCATGGCGAGGTTCAGCGGCTACCCCACATCCATGATGAAAAACGGAGCTCGGGCAGAGAGTCGAAGCAGCTAGCAGGGGCGTGTGTGGAGCAACAGCTAACACCAGCAAAGGCCATGGCAACATGGGGCCTTGGGCGCCATCGGGGTGGAAGGACGCGGTTCCTGCCAAGCTCTCGGAGGGGTCGGCCATGGAGGCAGGAAGGTGACGATGCTGGGTACCAGCGAAGGTCAGAGGGCGCGGGAAGCTGGAGATGACAACGCGATGGCCGGACGGTGGGTCACTGGAGCGCGCATAAGGGAGCTGCTGCCGTTCGTCCCGGCGCTTGACAGGAGGTCGCAGAAAGGACTTGGCAGGAGGGCCTCGGCAGCAGGGAGGTGCGGCCAAGGCGGCGAGGCACGGTGCCGTGGCGAGGCGATGACCCAGAAGATGGCGTTGCTGGCGGCGGTCATTGCCAGAGGTGGGAGGCCGGCAAGGCTGGTGGGTCGGGAGATGGAAGGCCCCAGGAGGAAGGAGGGAATTGGCCAGACGCGTCTGTGAGGGCCCCTGCGGGAAGAGGACGAGGGGGACCGAGCGGGACTGGGTTCTGCGGGGAAGAGATGCGAGTGCAGCGCTGTGAGGGAGAAGGGGATCGAGCGATGGGTGTCTCTGGTGGCGCGAGGGAACGAGGAGGAGGGGCGCAGGGGATCGAGCTAGCTAGGGTTACCACGGGGCGCGGTTGGGCCTTGGAGGCCGGCCCAGCTGGGATGGGCTCTCGCTCCCTCTATCTCTTCTCATTAACAGAAGAAAGAAAGAAGAAAGAAAGGACAGAGAGGAAAGAAAGAAAGAGAAAAGAACAAAAGAAAAAAAGGAGAGAAGAGAAAGGATGAACAAAGAATCTGGGCACATGGATTATTTTCCCTAGACTCACAAAATTGAGCTTGACCCAAGAAAAAAGGAAAAGCGCATGTGAGTGATGTTTGGATTCAAACTCATTCGAATTATTTCAAATGGGTTCAAAAGTAAGGGGTGTTTGGAAGGCCCCAAAATGTTCGCATTTTTGGAGGAACCCCGGCAAAGGGGAAGAGAAATTTTTGGGCAAGGTTTTCAAGTCAAGCTTAAACTAGAAAAGACATGGGGAATATTGCAAGTGTGTTAATGGGTGATTCCAAAACTATGGAATTTTTAATATAGCTCCCAAATAATAGTAGGAGACTTTTATATGTTATAAAGAGAATTTCACCATGTGAACTCCCTCGATTTAAATGGATCGAAGATCAATACAGTTTATTTGGTTGAGTTTTAAAACAGGTTGCATGATGACATGATGCAATGCACATGATGCAATGATGAATGCAACGAACCAAACAAAACACCAACGAATCTCGGAACCCATGGAAGGCATCTAAAGCTCCGGTTTTGGGGCGTTACATTTTATTGGCATGTTTTGTCAAAGCAGAGATCGTGTCCCCTTATTGCGGGATTCTCATCAATACGGGCGTGGGTAATCCAACCGCGCTGCCTGCACGACCCTTGGGGAATAGGCGAGTTTTAAGGTGAGTGGGGAGGCACTTGATATTGACTGCCTTTATAAAGGGATAAGGATTCACCTTTTTCACCCATGCCTTCCTTTTCTCTGCCCATCCATTCTCGAGCTCCAGCGCCCAAGCCTCCATCCTTTTCACCTCAGAAAAGCACTCCAGCCATGTCCGGATCTGGAGCGCATGGCAAGTGCATGGTTTCCTCCATCCATGGGGCAATGACTGCCATGATAAGATGGGTCGACGATGTTATTTCGGTGGCTGAGCCTCCGATGATATCGGTATGTTTGGAATCTGGCGTTATGGTCGAATCCGGACTGACGTTGCCGTTTTCCCCTTGCCACACCATGGATGGCTTGAAAAGCCTTTCCAAAAAGATGTTAGGTGGGACGGGGTCGCGCTTGGTGCCGATGCGAGCAAGGACATCTGCCGCTTGATTACTTTCTCAAGCCACATTGGGAAACTTGAGCCCCTCGAACCGAGCCCACATTTTGAGAACGGTGTTATGGTAAGCCACCATCTTCGGATCCTTGGCATCGAAATCTCCATTTATTTGAGATATCACAAGGTTCGAGTCCCCGCGCAATTCCAGGCGTTGTATGCCCATGGAGACAGCCATCCAAAGACCATGGAATAAGTCCTTGTATTCGGCTGCATTGTTGGAGTCTGTGTATAATATTTGGAGTACGTACTGAACTATATCTCCAGTGGGGGATGTTCAGACAATGCCCGCCCCGAAGCCTGCCAGCATTTTGGAAGCATCGAAGTGCATGACCCAGTTGGAATAGGTGTAGTACTCTTTAGGGAGTTCGGCTTCTGTCCATTCTGCGACGAAGTCTGCCAGTACTTGGGATTTGATGGCCCGACGTGGCTTATATGTTATATCGAATGGAAGGAGCTCAATGTCCCACTTGGTTATCTGGCCCATGGCGTCGCGATTGTTTATTATGTCGTTCAGTGGAACTTCAGAAGCCACTATGATCGAGCACTCTTGGAAATAGTGTCATAGCTTCCGAGATGCCATGAAGACCGCGTATGCTATCTTTTAATAATGAGGGTAACGGGATTTGCATGGAGTTAGGACAGTGGATATGTAGTATACCGGCTTATGGAGCGGGAATTTGTGTCCGTCCTCCTCTCGTTTGACAATGAGTACTGCGCTCACCACCTGGTGTGTTGCAGATCTGTATAATAACATTGGTTCGCTGACGCTTGGCGCGGCTAGGATTGGGTTGCTTGCTAGAAGAGCCTTTATTTCTTCCAATCCAGTTGTTGCTGCATCTGTCCACTCGAAGTGATCGATGCGTTGGAGAAGTCGATAAAGTGGCAATGCTTTTTCTCCTAGTCTGGAGATAAAGCGGCTTATAGGTGCCATGCATCCAGCTAGTTTTTGGACATGTTTAAGGTCTGTTGGTGTACCCAATTGTGATAAAGCTCGGATTTTGGCTGGATTTGCCTCGATTCCTATACTGGAAACAATGAAGCCCAGTAGTTTTCCAGAGGGGACACCGAAAACACATTTTTCCAGATTGAGCTTAATGTCATATGTCCAGAGATTGTCGAATGTGAGACGTAAGTCGTCTATTAATGACTCGACGCGCTTAGTCTTGATGACGACGTCGTCCACATATGCTTCAACTGTCTTGTTGATTTGTTTATCCCGGCATGTCTGAATCATGCATTGGTAGGTAGCACCGGCGTTTTTGAGCCCAAAGGGCATAGTGTTGAAGCAGAAAGCCCTGTATGGGGTAATAAATGTCGTTGTGGCTTGGTTGGATTCCTTCATTTTAATTTGATGGTATCCGGAATACGCGTTGAGGAAACACAATGAGTCATGTCCTGCAGTGGCATCAATAATTTGATCGATGCGGGGGAGGGGGGATGGATCCTTAGGGCAAGCTTTGTTGAGGTCTTTGAAATCGACACACAAGCGCCAAGATTTATCATTCTTTGGCACCATCACCAGATTTGCTAGCCAGTCCGGATGTTTTATTTCTCGGATGAATCCGGCCTCAGTTAGCTTGGCTAGCTCCTCCCCCATAGCTTGTCGTTTGGGTTCAGAAAAGCGCCGCAATGTTTGCATAACTGGCTTGTATCCGTTCAATATATTGAGCCTGTGCTCAGCCAACCTGCGTGGGATTCCTGGCATATTAGAAGGGTGCCTGGAGAATATGTCCCAGTTCTCACGTAGGAACGCTCGTAGTGCGGTGTCCACCATTGGGTCCAGCCGTGCACTGATGGAGGTTGTTTTCTTTGGGTCCATCGAGTGGACTTGAAATTTGACTATTTCATCTGATGGTTTGAAGGAGGTGGATTTAGAGCACTTGTCGAGGATTACGTCATCCCTATCCACCATTGAGCGCAGCACAGTTAACTCTTTAGCCGCAAGGGCCTCAGAGAATGCCTCGAGGGCCAGGGAGGCTGTTTTGTTTTCAGCACGGAGGGCTATATCCGGATTACTAGCGAGAGTGATAACACCATTGGGCCCGGCCATTTTGAGCTTCATATACCCGTAATGAGGTATGGCTTTAAAGCTTGTGAATGCATCTCGCCCCAACAGGGCGTGGTATCCACTGTTGAAAGCTGCCACTTGTAAGGTTATGTCTTCGGACCGATAAGTCTCCGGCATGCTGAATACCATGTCAAGTGTGTTTTTTCCAACACATCGTGCCTCCCGACTGGGAATAATTCCTGGGAAGGTCATGCTACTTTGCTAGATACGACTCTTGTCTATTTCCATTTTATTGAGTGTATCCTCGTAGATGACGTTTATCCCGCTGCAGCCGTCCATGAGCACTTTGGTGAGTCGAAAGCCGTCCACAATTGGAAGGAGGACCAAGGTGGCTGGTGCCCGGACTGACCGGGTTTTTAGTTCGTCACCGGCGTTGAAAGTTATGTCCATGTCGTTCCAAGGATTTACTGTTGCGACTTGACAAACTTCGGCTAGGTCGCAGAGTGCCCTTTTGCGCCGATTGTTTGAAGTGAAAGTCTCGAAGACTGTCAATACTCTGCGGTCGTCGTGTTCTGGGGGGGGGGTTGTTCTGAGGTATTTTTAGTGAGCATATCCTCGCCACTCTTGGCCACTTGCCGGAGTACCCAACATGCTATAAGGCTGTGGGTAGGTATGGTATCTGGTGTTGTGTGTATTTTACACGGCCTATCAAGCCATCCCTCCAGAACGGTTCCACGCCCCGTAATGGGTTTTGATTTCTTTACTGTTGTGTCGGGTGTCCTGTGAGGGTGCATCCTTTTTGTATGGACGAAAGGTTGAGTGGGAGCTGGCGGTTCCCATTGCGCAGTACTTCTGTACTATGGTTGCCAAATCGGCGAAGTGTAATACATGACGGCGGTTGATAGCGTTGAAGATTCCTTCATCTGTACAATTACTGCGGAATATTGATATCGCGTCTTCATCGCGACAATCTTTGATCTTGTTCTTGACAAGGAGGAATCTGGCCCAAAAGTGATGGGCTGTTTCCTGAGACTGCTGCCCTAGGTATGTGAGATCACGTATATGTGGGTGGGTGGGTGGATTTAAATCCGAACCCTGACCCAATTTGGGATCCGGAGTTTGAGAAATTTCCGAGCATAATAGTTCGGGCTCTGGGAGATTGACCAATTTTTTAGGTCTACCGTCTGATTCCAAGTTCGGAGGACAAGGCATGTCATTCCGTGGATAGGTATCTAGCTCTTCGAGCTCGGAGATCCGAACATAGTTCATCCTTAGTATAGAGGGAGGGTTGTTGTTTTTCTCCTGCACTACCGCTATCTGATGGGTGATCGATGAAGATTTGATTTCTCTCTGATCGGGTTTAAGCCCAATCCGACCATAGTGTGTAGTGACCCCCAAGGCGGCGAGGCGAACTAGGAGTTCATTCAAGGACGATAATTCCGTTGGATCCATCAGTTTGGAGTATTCGGAGTCAATTTGGAGGCAATTTTTGATGACCCGAGAAGTCATCGTTGGCTCACCGGCCGAACGGGCGGTCATGATAAAGCCACCCAACCAAAGGGTTTCGCCTGAGGCTAGGGCTCCATCAGCGGTGATGTTGTCCTTGATCACAAGGTGAGCCATCAACCCTGACTTCGACTTCATAGTGGACCGCTAATGAAAGCACCAATGTCGGTGTCAAAACCGGCAGATCTAGAGTACGGGGTCCCGAACTGTGCGTCTAAGGTTGATGGTAACAGGAGACAGGGAACACAATGTTTACCCAGGTTCGGGCCCTCTCGGTGGAGGTAAAACCCTACGTCCTGCTAGATTAATATTGATGAGTATGGGGGTTACAAGAGTGGATCTACCACGAGATCGTAATGGCTAAAACCCTAGAAGTCTAGCCTATCTGATTATGATTTTCCCTACGGACTAAACCCTCCGATTTATATAGACACCGGCGGGAACTAGGGTTGTACAAAGTCGGATACATAGAAAGGAAATAGTACATCCGGCCGCCTAGCTTGCCATCCACGCAAAGGAGAGTCCTATCCGAACACGGGAGAAAGTCTTCTATCTTGTATCTTCATGGTCCAGTAGTCCAGCCCATGTCCAATAGGCCGGACGCCCTAGGACCCCTTAGTCCAGGACTCCCTCAACTTGTCCCTACCCCCGGTGTGTTGAAAAGGTTTCTCGCATCATACTCTAGAGGTAAATGACTCTGGTGTCTCCTTCTCATGACCTCGTTGGATGTGTTTTAATCCAAGGTGAGCCGTAGAGAATCTTCCTGAATCCGTTGTGCCTGTGCATCCAAAGCAGCTCGCTTCGTGGCCATCCTAGTGTTCTCAGCCGCCAGTTGTTCCTTGGCATGAGCTATCTCATCTCGTAACTTCACAACATCCATCTTATGCTGTTCCTGAGTCTTCGGGTTCACTTCTATCCCCATGAATGTCGCCAACGCCTCCAACACCCCGTCAGAACTTGAGCCGGCGGGCACGCAGAGCCGCTAGCACCAGCCGTTGCCGCAGCCGTCGAGCTAGAGGTCATAGCCGCGGCGGTCAAGGTGCCGAGTGTCGGTGTCAAAAACGGAGGCTCTCGGGTAGGGGGTCCCGAACTGTGCATCTAGGATCGATGGTAACATGAGACAGGGGACACGATGTTTACCCAGGTTTGGGCCCTCTTGATGGAGGTAATACCCTACATCCTGCTTGATTGATATTGATGAGTATGAAGATTACAAGAGTTGATCTACCATGAGATCGTTGTAGCTAAACCCTAGAAGTCTAGCCTGTATGATTATGATTGCCTCTACGGACTAAACCCTCCGGTTTATATAAACACCGAAGGGACCTAGGGTTGTACAGAGTCGGTTTACAAAGGAAGGAATCTACATATCCAAACGCCAAGCTTGCCATCCACGCAAAGGAGAGTCCCATACGGACACGGGAAGAAGTCTTCTGTCTTGTATCTTCATAGCCCATTAGTCTGGCCCATGTTACATAGTCCGGACGCCCGAGGACCCCTTAATCCAGGATTCCCTCAGTAGCCCCTGAACCAGGCTTC